>NC_069500.1:653603922-653903922 GCF_027579735.1 Bombina bombina
TGAGCCCTTAAAGAAAGTAAGCACATACATTCCAATGAACAACTATTGAGAGTAATAGACCTACTTATTTGAGCTTCATTGTGTACTAACACAAGTCCTTTAGGTGTTTTAGAACACTCAGCCTACACTGAGGCGACAGGAGATATTGCCTCTTACAAAATTAACAGTCTTGACAGTCTCCATGTACCCAGGGGAGCAGCCATCGGAAAGGTGTTTTTGGGTGTCTGGAAATCGTGCCATGGTTAGCTATGTGCACTTTTTCCTCTCTTCTTCTGCTCCCTGTCACGGCTGACAGTAGTTGTTCTGAGAAACCCAGTTCAGTAATATAAGGTATAGATGGGGCTCTATATTCACTTCAGAGTCCTTTTTTCCAAACTCTGGGTGGCTGTAATCGGACCTTGCACTTAAGGTACTTAACTTTATAGTGTTATCCTTCTGGAGCAAGGCAAGGTTTAGTTGGATCTCCGTGTGCTCAACTTCCATGGACTGTATAGGACCAGCATAGTGGTAGGTAGGCATAATTGTGAAACTTTCGCTGGTAACAGGGACCTGGGAGAATAGATCTGCTTCCATGCATGCAGAGGTTAAAACATCCTCGCCCACCGGCTTCATCTGTTCCAATTGGAAGATAAGTGGCCACTGTAGTAAAGTAGAGAGGCTCATTATATGCGGCACAGGGGAGACGTCAATCCCCACATCTACAGACACCTCCACGTGTAGTCCAGTCTCTACTTATTGTAGCCAGGTATTTTGCATAGAGACAGGGGCGGGTAGTCAGCATGGGTGAGAGCGGTGCCTTTTCCACTGAGCTAGGGATAGGTGTGTAGCTTATTTGTTCAATTTCAGCCAGAAATATTTCCCTGTACTCATCTAGTAGATTCGGCTAGGGTTGCAAGAAATGCGGTATGCTCCGCCATGTTTGTTAGGAACTTGGTTTTCTTCTGGGTATCCACCTCAAATGAATTGCGCTAAATGTTTTAAGCTCGCTCTAAAGGTAGCAAAACCTGTAGCATATGCATTGATAGAAGCAATGCAGGCAGTGACTTGCAAGATAACACTGCTTGTAATGACAGAGATGGGAAGGTAACTATACCGGGGGTCTTACAGAAGGCCGAAGTCTCCAGAGATTCCGTAAGGCTGAAGCTGACTCCGATTTGAACAGAAATAACTTTATCTATAGAGTAGTGTCCAATTTAGAATACATAGTGAAACCATGTGCTGCATTAGGCGATATAAGTAAAAAACCTGTAGATTTTAAGTTCAAGATCTGAAACAGCTCACCAGCATGCGACCTATCATGGCCACTGCCCGGAAGTTCCCCTAAAATCAATATTTTATTCCTTAATTCTAGATTAGTTAGCTTTATAGACACCTTGAATTATAATTATATAGAAACTAGATTATGAATCAATTATTCACCCTTATTCCTTTGCAATATTCTATACAACAGATTATAAAAATATATCTCTAAAATTAACCTTACTCACAATGAATCACATTAAAATATCACAATAAAAATACCAGATATGGATCGCTAACTTAACAGCGTTTAGTTAAAAAATATAACAAGATACTTCACACAATCTCCTAAATCTCAATAAATTAAGATAACTTCCAGCAAACTATAATTAAACTATTTAGCCCACAAATGGTTCTATATAACTTCAATTATAAACACCAGAAATTGTATATATTATTAATGCAACAGCTAATTTATATGCCAATATGTCTGGCTTGGAATAACCTCTTATTCAGCCACAATAAGACACATTTTAATATATATATATATATGATAATCAATCAGTTTATATCTGGAGTCACTCCTATACTAATCCTAGGAGGTCTAGCAATAGAAGAGGGCAGATCTAGAAGTAGAAACAGAAACAGAGGCAGAGGGGGTAATCATCAACAGAAAAATACTGACCCTTCACAGGTGGGACAATTTCATGTATAGCGGATAGTGAGCCAGATCAGGGGAAGAAGCAGGCACTTCAGAAGAGAGATTATAGTGGCTGCACCAAAAGGTATACTTAAGAACCCAGGCAAGCAGGTTAACATACAAACACCTGGACCCACACATAAAAAATAATCAGAGTATACCCAATAAACCTACCAAGCCTGCACCCCAGAACACTAAAGATGGTAAAAATTAAAACACTAAATATGTGACTAGTGAACATCAGTCTTCCCACCAAGCGATTTCGAACTCAGGTGAGGATAGGAGAGTTTTGAACAGGTTTTTTTACCAGTCCAGGGACAAAACTGGAATAGGCCAGGCCAAGCAGGACAGGTATACCCTAAGGGGAAACAGGAAAACCAAATACCAATAATGAATGCTGATACTAATAAATCTAATGTTATCAATCTATCCACTATACCACTCTCTGATGTACAACTTAGAGTATTAAGTTATGGAATGTCCTTTGCACCAACATGTACTTTTGATCTTTTCAGAACAATGTTGGATGTGAACAAGCTTATCAGGAATTTAACCCTGAAAAAACATTTTCAGGGAGATATGACAATGGCACAGGGACCATCCTGATGTTCACACTCACAACAAGGTTCAGAAAATTTGAAATTTGTTGATTTTTCTGAGGCATGTGATGTCATTTTCACTACAACAATTGGGAAGACAAGGGGAAGTTTTAGATCCTTCTAACATGATATCAAATTCAGTGGTTTCAAAAAACCATCAGAATTTTACCCAATACAATCCAGAGGTACCACACTTGAAACTTTTTTCAAAAGAGTAGAGAATGATCTTACTCTACTCGCCTCTAAAACAGAGACTAGTGGGGAATTTATGACCAAATCTAACCTTACAATTACTGAAAGAAAGGCTATCACTGAATTACAGAAGAATAATAACATAGTGATACGCACAGCCGATAAGGGAGGTGCGGTAGTTGTTTTAGATAGGGAGGCCTATATTCACGAAGCGTACAGACAGCTGCATGACACAGACAATTACCTTGAACTAGATAGGGATCCTACACTATGTTTCCAAAGGGATTTGAGAAGACTCTTGATGATGGTTTGGAGGATGGGCACTTTGATTTTGCCACTTTTGAGTATTTGTATGTCGAATGCCCAGTGGTGCCCATCTTCCACCATCTTCCAAAAGTCCACAAAACACTGACAGAGGTAAAGGGTCGACCAATTATAAGCGGAATTGGGTCTATTTTTGAACATCTATCCCAATGGTTAGACGCTTTATTTTTTCCCTTTGTAAAAAGTTTGCAAAGTTATCTTAGAGATACCAAAGATCTTTTGATTTTATTTGAAGATTTTTTGTGGGACTCTAGGGTACACATTTGGTTGACCGTGGATGTAGTCGCCCTTTACTCCTCAATCCCTCATGAAAAGGGTTTGGAGGCCATTAGGTACTTCCTTGAAAATTTTTCATCTTTGGGTGGGCCTTTCATTGAATACATACTAAGGGCCACACATTTTATGTTAACACACAATTATTTTCGGTTTGGGGAATCTTTCTATCTCCAAAGATGTGGGACAGCTATGGGGGCCAAATTTGCGCCCTCATATGCCAACCTCCTCATGGGTTGGTGGGAGATGTCCCACATCTTTGAGACCGGAACCCCTACAGAGATCAGATATCCTTTTACAGGCGGTATATCGATGATCTGCTTTTTGTGTGGTGTGGATCATCCTTAGACCTTCTAGACTTTGTGAACAGTCTAAATAACAATGATGTAGGCCTCAAATTTACATTTGAACACCATCATACTGAGATCAATTTTTTGGATCTCACTCTGAAAGCTGACAGGTCAGGTTAAATTCACAGCAGTACGTTTAGAAAGCCAATCACAAGGAATACCCTGCTCCATGCTAGGAGTTGTCACCCCAAGCATGTACCATTAGCAGTAGCTAAAGGGGAGATGATTAGGCTAAAACGTAATTGCAGTGAAGAGTCAACATTTCAAGAACAGAGAAAGGAACTTGAAAAGAGACTTACGGACAGAGGATACCCCAAACATGTCATCAAACAGGCACATGCACAGGTTGACAGAATAGATAGGGAGACCCTCCTTAAAGGATCTAGAACTCAGAATAAGACACAGGTTGCAATGACAGATAATAAAGTTACCTTGTTACGGACTATAGCATGGAATACAAAGAAATCTGTAATATAGTCAATAACACTTTAGAATGTTGGCAGCCGATGATAAGCTTGTGAGTACAGTAGAGAAAGGCTTACGCTGCTCATTTAGAAGGAGTAAGACCCTAGAAATATCCTCTCACCATCAGAGTTACCACCCTGCTCCGAGAAACCACAGGGTTCTTGGTTGAAACATAGGGGGATGTACAGATGTGGCAAATCCAGGTGTAAACCATGTGATTTTGCCATTATTTCGGATAAGTTTCATTCAACAGTCACAGGAAGAAGAGTTTTAAGATCCAGGCGTGCCTCAACTGTACATCCTCCTATGTTATATACTTACTGTCATGCACTGAATGTCATTTACAGTATGTAGGGCTCACTAGTACTGAGGTCAATACTAGGATCCGTAATCACCTTTCTACTATTAAAATCGGAGAAGCTAGTACCCCACTAGTCAAACACTTTAAATCTGTACATAATCAGAGCAGTGCAACATTGAGATGGCAAGCTACTCCCTTACGTGGAGGAGACAGATCCCACATTTTAGGTAAAAGGGAGATGTTCTGGATTTTTAAGTTACAGACTCGTGTCCCTAGGGGACTTAATTCAGAATATGATCTGATTAATTACTGGAAGTAGTAGGTTATAGAGTATCCTTAAGAATCCCACATATTGCAGCTATCTATTGAACCCTACATTTCTCAGTTTAATAAGCCCTCAAAATAAAATATAATAAAAAGGCTTTAGTTAGTTGGGTTATATTAAATCCTTACTTTCTTTACTATTCATATAGCGCTAATTTCTATATGAGTTTGGTCATAAACATTGACATTTACTGTTAGCTTTACACACTAATTTTACTACACCCAGAGATGGTTTATTGTATTTATATGTGTTGCAACAGTTTTATGTTTCTTTTCTTTTGTTTTGACCAGTGGGAAAAAATGAAAAAAAGAAAGAAAGAAAGTGTTATTACATTTTTATTTCTGGAAATTACTAATACTGCTCATATAGTTTATCCATACTATTTTAAATAAGCGCTATTAAGTCAAACAATGTTGAGCATTAACAAATGAAAAGAAAATAGGAATAATTTTCTTTTCTTTTCTTTTTAGGTTTTTGTTCTCTTTTTATCCTTTATTTTGAATATAGGATTAGGGGTACTTGCTAATATATTATATAAGTAATGGATACAATGTGTGTTTTCCATTATGGCAGGTTGAATCCCTTAGCAATGTTCAAGCTTTAAGCTTTAAAAGTTATGCTTTTACCAATATACATAATGTTCTCTTTCATTCACAACATATGTTTTAATACTTCAGGTATGTAAATGGTTAATTCTTGACACAATCACCTGTCTGCACACTCACACGTAGGTTTGTTTTTGTTATTAACCAATCAGAATTACATTCTGCTTTTAAATGAAGCAGCACTTGTGTATTCCATCAGCTATGATTACGGTATCACACCGAAACATGTCAGCTGGAAGCAACAAGTGCTGAGTGTTGTATGCTTTTTGACCCCCATGGTTTTTTATCCACAAGTGGACTACAATAAAGTTTGGATTTTATTTTACTTCATTCTCTGACCCTGGATTTCTTTCTACTTATTACTACATTACGCCAGTATCTGGGGTCCTTAGGCTCGAAAGCCTCTCACTTAGCAGGCTGAGTTTGGATTCGCCTGCCCCTACAGCCCTGATTACGTCTGCATACTACCTATTGAAGAAAAGACAAGGGATACACCGATTGGACACCGCATACCACGTGACCGGCTGTGCATACGTCATTGGACGTGCACTGTGTGAATTGAGAAACACACTGAATCGGCACATTACAGAGGACTCTGCAAGAAGCGGTGAGCTAAGGGGATCTATTTGCAGCACACGGAGCCGGACGGATTGTGACAACGCAGCACCGCATTTGATGCAGTGAGTATAGCCAGCGATTTTACTGTGGCAAAGTTAATCTCACATGGCATGTTCCATTTGTGCTGTTGGTTTGTCTGAAGAGTCCGGGGCAAGAGTGTGCATGCATTTGAACTCTGTGCTAAGTTTTCCTTTTCACGGACTGTCTAATCCCTTGTTTCTGGGCATAGGTTGCAAACTTGCAAGTGAGAGTTGTTAATCATTCCCACACAGGGAGCTTTCTAATATAGTGCACTCTACTAACTTTCTCTTACTAATTGTATATATATATATATCTCAATCTCAATAACTGTAATTAGCTTATGATATTAAAATACAAAAACTCTTTCTAAACATTAATATTTAAATACTGGTATAATTTACCAAATAACCAGTATGAGAATTCAGCTTCTGGGGTTTCTTGTAGGTCATATAAGAAGGTTTAATCCACTGTTCGCAAGGGTACAGGCCTCAAATTATTACCTTTCTTGTCCAAAATTTGTCCCAAAATTTGCTTAGAGGTACTTAGCACAAATCTGTGTGTTTCTCTCTCAGTCAAAAGTTATGCTGCTTGTTTAAGTCTGTCTCTTTGTCTAGTGTGTGTGGGCTCTTATTCAAGATAAACCACTCCCTCTTTTCTTTAATCACTCCCACAGAATATTGGATACACCCCAACCAAAGCTTGTCCCTCATAGGTTATTTGGGAAATGCTTCCTTGAGCAGCCAAATACCTTTTGGTTGCAATACCATTTTTATTCCATCAGGCGCAGCAGACAAAGAAAAATGCAGTTTCATTTTCAGCACTGCTAACAGTTTACTATATATATTTTAATTTTTAAAATGTATTTTTAGTATACTCACTATTTCTTGCCTCAGCAAACAAATATGTCCAATTTGTATGGGATCATTTAATACTATTTAATCTGAGTATTTCCATACTAAACATGATATACTTCTTTACAATATTTTAAAAATGCATTTTAAAGTCACATATACTTTCAACATGGATTCAATTCATATCTTACAATTGTCATCTTTTCCAATTATTATAAATATTTAGTGTATAACTATATGATAGGACTCAGGGTAGGCACTCCTGTAACAGCATTTATTAGCCTCATTTGGAACCCAATCTGTTCCTCAGATGTCTGGAAATAAAAGAAACAGTATTATTCTGAGATTTTTTTAACACATTTTAAATCTACTAATGCAGCTATTATTCAATTCACTTCATATTTAATATTATACAAACAGACAATCTCATATCCATTTATTTATATCTATTACTTGGACAGTCTGAGGCACGTATTGAATATTTGAAAATTACACAATTTAATTTTATATGAAATTCTTACTTCTTCTTTTAAACCAAGATTTAAAATTCTTATATGTTTTCAGCACTCACAGGGTTAAAGATGTTTCTCTCTGTTCTCCTGCTATTTTCCAATGAGATGTATGTTGTCTAAGCTTCGTGTATTTGAACTCAACATGGGACAATTTAACACCTAGATGATAAGAGCTACATCCTCTGAGATTCAGCTAGCTTCAAAGATCACTTCAGACTGAGAGACTGCTCCTTCAGATAGGAAAAATCCTTATACAGGCTTCCTTTAAAGTGGATAATTGAGACATCCTGGGTTTACAATAGTCTTTTCATTGTTTTCATAACAAAAAAGGGAGGGGTTGATATCACCCATTCCAGTGTTATTCACAGCGCAGCTAAATCAATTCATAGTAGATATTAGCTAAATGAGATATTAAATTATGTGATATCCAATGCCACTCAGCCATACCCTGACAGCTTGTCCTGGAGTTAGCGCTCCTTTTTATTATTATTTTTTTATTATTGAAGTACATAAATGTTTACAGGCAAATCATATGACATGACAATTATACATCAAAACGGCAATCACACAAATGTACTAAGCCAATAATACGTACAAGCCTCAAAGATTAAAGGAATAATCTGAACTAGCTGTATAGCATAAATGGGAGTATAAGACTATGGGGTAGTCATGTCTGCCCAACATCGCTAAATGCCGACAGCATACGCTGTCAGCATTTAACATTGCACAAGCATTTCTTGTGAAATGCTTGTTCAATGCTGCCCCCCTGCACATTTGCGGCCAATCGGCCACCAGTGGGGGGTGTCAATCGTTCTGATTGTATCGGATCATGATGATTGCAGTCCTAAAAAGTGGCAGATAAGTTAAGAAGCAGCAGTCTTATGACCGCTGCTTCTTAACTTACGTTTTCAGCAAGCCGGAAACTTCAGGCTTAATAGGCAGCCTCCGCTGCTTGTTAAATCTACCCCTATATGTAATAAGTACTCAGTCCTCCACTTAAAATTATCTAATGAGTAAACAAATTATCAGCACTGTATCTGAAAACAGTATAATAATAAAAATTACAGGATCTATATGTCTGAGGATATAACTATCTAAAACCATTTACTATGATGTGGATATAGATATATATTTAAATGCCAATCTGCCAATCATCTGTCTGAATATCAAGAGGGACACGTACAAATAATTACTATGGCAAAGTAATATAATAAGGGGTTAGAGAAGCATAATTTCCTACTAATATATATTGCACACTAAACAGTCAGATAGCAGTAAAAACAAAACTTTTGCAAGACGTTTCTGTTACAAGTAATATATAATGTTTAACTGCAGACATACTCAGCCAATACCAATTTTCCAAGTGGCTCTCAAAGGCAAGATATTGGGTTGATATATAACCTATTAATCTCCATAAAGACATACTTAAGCTAGAGACTATAGAGATCATGCAAACATATAATGATAGTAAGGCAGATTAGATAATATGGCAAATAAACGGCTGACCAAAGAAGTAGACTCAAACAATGAGGTCTCAAATAATAAATATAAATCATTATAAAATACAAGCTGGCAACAAGATGTCCGGTTACCCCGGCCGCAGACAACAGGACAAGGGGGACTAGTGCATACATTGCTTACTATAACACAGCAAGGGAATCAAGGGGCATATGGGATTCTCGTATGCTTCATATTCACACATTAATCAAGAGAACTATCTGCCTTCTATTGAGAGAGTCTCACATAATAGTTAACATAAACTTAACTGTGAGCAGCTATCAACGTAGCATCCTAATGTCCTTATGCAGCAATAACACTTCTAATGAATTGAAGCTTATAATAAACAACAAAGAACTTTGAAAATCTCTAAATAAAGACCCAACCAACTGCAGGTACAAATATTATCTGAAGCACCAATGTAGCAATCAACCTTACATTATGATAACAGCGACGGACAGCTATTCTCAAAATGAATACAAATTTCTAATATAATTAGACCAGCTCATACGTAAGTCCTTTAAAAACAGTATAAACTCTGTAACATACAACCAGTACTTATGTCCCTGACCTCAACTGATGCCAATCTTCCTAGCCAGTGGAACAATCACAACTGAAAGTTTTTGCCAGATTTTCCTATACTGCTGGCTCATCAATGCTGAATGATGTGATGTCCCCACGGGTGCAATCTTTGCTCTGACCAGATCAATGTGACAGAAAAGTTATTTTAGGTGATCGGAATCACAGCTGGCCATTCAGCTGTATGGCACACTGTAGGCTTAGTGACCAAAACATTAATTAAAGAAACAGAGCGCTGTTGCAAGGATCTGCATGGATCAATCCCATCCTTGCGACTATTCTCACGAGCCTCTGTAGTACCGGTGATGTCACTCATCATAACGGCATCTAGAAGTACAGGTTCCTGCAGCAGCCAAGAGGACCCAGGATGGACAGCAGCCCCTTTAATTTCTCCACTGTCTCCACTGTCTCCACTGTCTGCCTTTAATTTCTCTACTGTAAACCGATCCTTCATATGCCAGCACCTCTTATCCCAGACTGGCCACCAGAACTTAAAGAGGTAAGTAGAGAGTCTTCCAAGACAACTTCTTCTAAGGGTGTAGGAATCAGAGATAGCTCCTACAGATTAGTACTAGCAAGGTTAATGCTCCAGTGACTGTTGAGGATTTTAGTAATTCTCTCTTCAATCTTATTGAAATGTTGTAAAAAATGTACTTGAATCTGGCTAATCAATAAACAGTCTTCCATATTGTTGAAACCATCAAAAAACAGCGCACACATGGTGTTGCAATACAGCAGAACCTCAAAGGTAGTCTGCCGGGGGTAGGTGGAAGGACTCAGCTTCAATAAATTCCAGGAATACAAATGCTGCCAGCAATCATAGATATAATACTATTATCTGGTGGAAAATATATAGTTAACATGAGATCCAATGTCTTCCATACCATATAGCATGTAGAGAAAGTGATATTTACCAGATAAACCATGAGAACAAGAGCAGCACACAATATTGCGACCTGTCATCACTGCTGCCTGGAAGTTCCCCACCAACCTGAAAATATTTTATTGAAATAAATATATATGTATATATATATAGCTTCTTTGTTGTAAATTAAAAAGCATACACTCATGTTCGCCTTCAATTCTACTTCCTAATTTAAGGTCAATAATAGAGGACATACTTAGGTAGGAAATATGCATGAGTCTTTGGTACTGTATACTCTGCTGATAGATAGCAGGCACACTGAAGGAAATCTAAACAATAAATAAAAAAAGGTTTATATAGAAAAGTGGAAGAGAGATGACTACAAAAATTTAGAAATTAGTCTCGATTCTAATTGGAATTAAATTTGCAACAGCATTATTGGTGCAAACCCTCAAACAAGTAATTTTGAAGAAAAAAGGAAAGAAATATTGGACAGGATTTTGAAAAATCCTGAAAAAAGCGAGGGAGTACAACACTCTTTTAAACAAGTATATCCAATTTATTGAATTAATAAACACAGTTCAAAGAACTGTTGCATTGTAGATGAAAAAATTCCTATTCACAAAACTATACATTTAAAACATTTCATGCACTGAGGTGGCCAGCCAAAATAAATTCATATGATAATTCATATGCTCAAAGTGAGCAAAATCCAGCTGAGCTTACATTCTTATTGTATACCGCTGTATACTCCTTAGTGGATTTTGCTCACTTTTGTTTAAGCTTGTATTTTCTTATTATGTGTTTATATGAATCATCATATGAATTTATTTTGGCTGGCCAGCTCAGTGCATGAAATGTTTTAAATGTATAGTTTTGTGTATAGGAATTGTTTCATCTACAAGACAACAGTTCTTTGAACTGTGTTTATTAATGAAATAAATTGGATATACTTGTTTAAAAGAGTGCTGTACTCCCTCGCTTTTTCAGGATTTTTCTAAATCCTGCCCAATCTTTCTTTCCTTTTTTCTTCAACAATAGATAAGAAGGCACTTCATAGCATTATTAAACTTCAAAATCTGTAAATATAGCAGAAAAACCCTAAATGGGACAATCCAGGGGTCAAGTCCTACAAAAAAAGTGTGGGAACTCACCAAGATTTCATAAATGCTACAAACTGTAAGTAAAAAAGCATTTGAACAAACTATTATAATCCAAGAAAATACAGATTTGTTTTTCTAGCATTTTATTGTTATATAGTTAGGTGTAGAATGTGTATATTAAGATAAGCAAGAAAAGAAAACATATTTCTACTTAATACATATTTGTTATTAATAATGTCAAAAATATATCTGGCATAATGGAATTTCATTATCCTGTTTTCAACAAATCCCAGTTCTATTTTAAACAGACACAATAACAGGCTCCGTTTCTGCAGAAATTCATTACAATATGTCTGACTACAAGACTGAAGTTTTGTTGGAGAAAAAAAAATACTTGTGGTAGCTTTTTTTAGTATCTGGAAAGCTGAGAACTGCAAAATATCACAGGAACAAAATGTGACATTGCAGGGAAATAATAACCTGGGCCTATAGCACAACATGATTAAGTAATTTGGTGCATGCCCCATCCAGTAAAAAGCTTCCCCCATAGTAATTATTGTAGTGCTGAATGTACTGAATATGAAACTAGTTTGGCTTTTCAATCATATATCACAATATACTTATTCTGATCATGAACACAATAGAAACTTTTGATAACATATCTGCATGTCTCCAGAAAGGGCACCTTTTTGTCATCTGTGAAAGACTTGTGCGCCCGATTAGATCATGAATTTGAATTAGTTGCTAAACACAAATATGTTCTGGGATTTCCTCTATTTATTTAGTTTTATAGCAACTTATATGCAAAAAAGTAAGCCCTGACCATCATTCCAATGTAGACTTGTATGTGATCTGAGCTTCAGATAAACAAGCCTGTTTTGAATGGCTTTTCATATCTTTTTATTTTAATACATTTTTTTTTATTAACAAAACTGTTTTAGTGTATGCTTAGTTCACATCTTAATAGTCATTACATGTTTACTTAAAACATAAAGACCTAGATTTGGAGTTTGGCGTTAGCCGTGAAAACCAGCGTTAGAGGCTCCTAACGCTGGTTTTAGGCTACCGCCGGTAATTGGAGTCACTCAAAATAGGGTCTAACGCTCACTTTTCATCCGCGACTTTTCCATACCGCAGATCCCCTTACGTCAATTGCGTATCCTATCTTTTCAATGGGATCTTTCTAACTCCGGTATTTAGAGTCGTTTCTGAAGTGAGCGTTAGACATCTAACGACAAAACTCCAGCCACAGGAAAAAAGTCAGTAGTTAAGAGCTTTCTGGGCTAACGCCGGTTCATAAAGCTCTTAACTAATGTGCTCTAAAGTACACTAACACCCATAAACTACCTATGTACCCCTAAACCGAGGTCCCCCCCACATCGCCGACACTCGAATAATTTTTTTTAACCCCTAATCTGCCGACCGCCACCTACATTATACTTATGTACCCCTAATCTGCTGCCCCTAACACCACCGACCCCTATATTATATTTATTAACCCCTAATCTGCCCCCCTCAACGTCGCCTCCACCTGCCTACACTTATTAACCCCTAATCTGCCGAGTGGACCGCACCACTACTATAATAAAGTTATTAACCCCTAATCCGCCTCACTAACCCTATAAAAAATAGTATTAACCCCTAATCTGCCCTTCCTAACATCGCCGACACCTAACTTCAATTATTAACCCCTAATCTGCCGACCGGAGCTCACCGCTATTCTAATAAATGTATTAACCCCTAAAGCTAAGTCTAACCCTAACACTAACACCCCCCTAAGTTAAATATAATTTAAATCTAACTAAATTAATTAACTCTTATTAAATAAATTATTCCTATTTAAAGCTAAATACTTACCTGTAAAATAAACCCTAATATAGCTACAATATAAATTATAATTATATTGTAGCTATTTTAGGATTAATATTTATTTTACAGGCAACTTTGTAATTATTTTAACCAGGTACAATAGCTATTAAATAGTTAAGAACTATTTAATAGTTACCTAGTTAAAATAATAACAAAATTACCTGTAAAATAAATCCTAACCTAAATTACAATTAAACCTAACACTACACTATCATTAAATTAATTAAATAAAATACCTACAATTACCTACAATTAACCTAACACTACACTATCAATAAATTAATTAAATACAATTCCTACAAATAAATACAATTAAATAAACTAGCTAAAGTACAAAAAATAAAAAAGAACTAAGTTACAAAAAATAAAAAAATATTTACAAACATAAGAAAAATATTACAACAATTTTAAACTAATTACACCTACTCTAAGCCCCCTAATAAAATAACAAAGACCCCCAAAATAACAAAATGCCCTACCCTATTCTAAATTACTACATTTCAAAGCTCTTTTACCTTACCAGCCCTGTTCAGGGCCCTTTGCAGGGCATGCCCCAAGAAATTCAGCTCTTTTGCCTGTAAAAAAAAACATACAATACCCCCTTCAACATTACAACCCACCACCCACATACCCCTAATCTAACCCAAACCCCCCTTAAATAAACCTAACACTAAGCCCCTGAAGATCTTCCTACCTTGTCTTCACCCTACCAGGTTCACCGATCCGTCCTGAAGAGCTCCTCCGATGTCCTAATCCAAGCCCAAGCGGGGGGCTGAAGAGGTCCATGATCCGGCTGAAGTCTTCATCCAAGCGGGAGCTGAAGAGGTCCATGATCCGGCTGAAGTCTTCATCCAAGCGGGAGCTGAAGAGGTCCATGATCCGGATGAAGTCTTCTATCAACGGCATCTTCAATCTTCTTTCTTCCGGATCCATCTTGCAGACCTCCGACGCGGAACATCCTCTTCTCCCGACGCCTACTAGCTGAATGACGGTTCCTTTAAGGGACGTCATCCAAGATGGCATCCCTCGAATTCCGATTGGCTGATAGGATTCTATCAGCCAATCGGAATTAAGGTAGGAATATTCTGATTGGCTGATGGAATCAGCCAATCAGAATCAAGATCAATCCGATTGGCTGATCCAATCAGCCAATCAGATTGAGCTCGCATTCTATTGGCTGATCGGAACAGCCAATAGAATGCAAGCTCAATCTGATTGGCTGATCGAATCAGCCAATCGGATTGAACTTGATTCTGATTGGCTGATTCCATCAGCCAATCAGAATATTCCTACCTTAATTCCGATTGGCTGATAGAATCCTATCAGCCAATCGGAATTCGAGGGACGCCATCTTGGATGACGTCCCTTAAAGGAACCTTCATTCGGCTAGTAGGCGTCGGGAGAAGAGGATGTTTTTTCCGCGTCGGAGGTCTGCAAGATGGATCCGGAAGAAAGAAGATTGAAGATGCCATTGATAGAAGACTTCATCCGGATCATGGACCTCTTCAGCTCCCGCTTGGATGAAGACTTCAGCCGGATCATGGACCTCTTCAGCTCCCGCTTGGATGAAGACTTCAGCCGAATCATGGACCTCTTCAGCCCCCCGCTTGGGCTTGGATTAGGACATCGGAGGAGCTGAATTTCTTGGGGCATGCCCCGCAAAGGGCCCTGTTCAGGGCTGGTAAGGTAAAAGAGCTTTGAAATGTAGTAATTTAGAATAGGGTAGGGCATTTTGTTATTTTGGGGGTCTTTGTTGTTTTATTAGGGGGCTTAGAGTAGGTGTAATTAGTTTAAAATTGTTGTAATATTTTTCTTATGTTTGTAAATATTTTTTTGTTTTTTGTAACTTAGTTCTTTTTTATTTTTTGTACTTTAGCTAGTTTATTTAATTGTATTTATTTGTAGGAATTGTATTTAATTAATTTATTGATAGTGTAGTGTTAGGTTAATTGTAGGTAATTGTAGGTAGTTTATTGTAACTTAGGTTAGGATTTATTTTACAGGTAAATTTGTAATTATTTTAACTATTTTAGCTATTAAATAGTTCTTAACTATTTAATAGCTATTGTACCTGGTTAAAATAAATACAAAGTTACCTGTAAAATAAATATAAATCCTAAAATAGCTATAATATAATTATAATTTATATTGTAGCTATATTAGGATTTATTTTACAGGTAAGTATTTAGCTTTAAATAGGAATAATTTATTTAATAAGAGTTAATTAATTTCGTTAGATGTAAATTATATTTAACTTAGGGGGGTGTTAGTGTTAGGGTTAGACTTAGCTTTAGGGGTTAATACATTTATTAGAATAGCGGTGAGCTCTGGTCGGCAGATTAGGGGTTAATAATTGAAGTTAGGTGTCGGTGATGTTAGGGAGGGCAGATTAGGGGTTAATACTATTTATTATAGGGTTAGTGAGGCGGATTAGGGGTTAATAACTTTATTATAGTAGCGCTCAGGTCCGGTCGGCAGATTAGGGGTTAATAAGTGTAGGCAGGTGGAGGCGACGTTGTGGGGGGCAGATTAGGGGTTAATAAATATAATATAGGGGTTGGCGATGTTAGGGCAGCAGATTAGGGGTACATAGGGATAATGTAAGTAGCGGCGGTTTACGGAGCGGCAGATTAGGGGTTAAAAATAATATACAGGGGTCAGCGATAGCGGGGGCGGCAGATTAGGGGTTAATAAGTGTAAGGTTAGGGGTGTTTAGACTCGGGGTACATGTTAGAGTGTTAGGTGCAGACGTAGGAAGTGTTTCCCCATAGCAAACAATGGGGCTGCGTTAGGAGCTGAACGCAGCTTTTTTGCAGGTGTTAGGTTTTTTTTTCAGCTCAAACAGCCCCATTGTTTCCTATGGGAGAATCGTGCACGAGCACGTTTTTGAGGCTGGCCGCTTGCGTAAGCAACTCTGGTATCGAGAGTTGAAGCTGCGTTAAAAATGCTCTACGCTCCTTTTTGGAGCCTAACGCAGCCTTTATGTGGACTCTCAATACCAGAGATATTTTTATGTTGCGGCCAGAAAAAAGCCGGCGTTAGTTTTTCGGGTCGTTACCGACAAAACTCCAAATCTAGCCGAAATATAGTTAAAATTATACATTTAAACTATAAAACAAATATGATCATCAAAATGTAGTATTATGTTTCATATGAAGTGTCCTGAGATTTTAAAAAAAAAAATGTTTAAAAAAAATAAATAATAATAATAATTTTAAAAGTACATACAATTATGAAGGCTAAAGTAATTTTTTTCATATTGTGTTAACAAAAACATATATATTTAGAGGTTGTGAAATCAATGGTATTTCTTTTTTTAAAGGAAAAAATTATTGTCTAATCCATTGGAGCTGGGGGGTTATGGGTATACAGTGCATGTGTGTTTGGTGTTTAATTTATATGTGTTATAATATAAAATTGTTCATTATATATTTTTAAGAAATTTTATTTAAAAAGGGGGGGTTCTTATTTTGCCATGCTTTTGGTTTAGAATCAAGATTACGGTATTATATATTCATATCTTGATTATATCTTGTTTAAAAAAATGTCCATGGCTTTTAACGGTCACACGTTTTGAAACATTTCTCACACTGTAAAAGTGTTTTGTAAAAAGAATCATTTTCTACCATTGAAACTAAAAAGCTGCTTATTTCGTACCCTTTTTAATATTAACATAATCTCAGTCAGCCAGTTTCATTGTTTATTATTTTTTTGCTGAAAAATTCCTCTATACTTAAAGGGATATGAAACAGTGCTCCATTAGTAGAAAATAAATATGTTAAATCAAAGTAAACATAAAAACAAACAAGTTGTGTTAAAAACAGCAAACAACTTTTTTTATGCTTATTGAGCACTTAGAAATACTCAGTGCAGCCTTTGCCTACAGTTAGATAACAGTGCAGACATTATAGAACATAGGTTTTTTTTTTTCAGGAAAAGTCTTCTACTGAACATGGGAAATAAACTGATTGTAGCTAGATTAGATGAATCCTAGTAACACTTAACCCCCCTGCTATTTTGCCTTCCTGTAGGGACCCCAGCCCCCTTTTAGAGTGGTGACAAAAAGCTATAGACCCGGTACACATGAAATTAAAAAAAGAAATGAGGCAAAATCCTTTAAAATTAATTAATAATATATATTATAATGATTTATATTAAGTAAAACCCACTGCTTAATGTTTTTTTTTAATGAAACAGACTGTTTTATATCCCTTTGACATGTGCCAGACCTGTGTGGCTGATCACTAACCAAATTCTCAATACTCAACATTATATTTACTGGGGTCATTTTTCTATATCTTAAATGACCTGATAAAGTCAGGACAACAATTTTCAAATTATTAACAAGTATCCTGAAAAGTTCTAGAATGGAACACTGGTCTTGCTCATGGAAAAAAAAATAATAAAAATTCCCTACCCTATAGGATGACTTTAAGAATCAATCTCACCAAACAGATACAGACGCTCTCTGCTCAATCAATTAAAGTTAAACAATTAATAAGCTCTTTCACTCTAATACAAATTAGACTAATCAATAACCCAACAAACACACATGACCATTATACTGGTCTGATTAGAATCTCTAAACAGTATTGAAAGGGATCAGTCAATATACACACGTCCTTTTATCTGTGATGTAATTGCTAAATCCACAAAATTGCCATTGTCATAAATACTGGACATTTAGGTTTTGTATTTTCAGAGATTAAGGAGCAAAAATGATGATGTCTTGTTGTCACGAGGTAAATATTTCATGCTTGAGAGATATTAACCATGGAGGACTTTTGTGACAATGGGTCAATCACAATCCTTTAGAGCAACCTATTAAATGATTTGTTTATAAAAATCCACATATACTTTAATGATGTTAGTAATCATTAGATATGTTTTTCTAAAGGATTGTGGCCAACCCCACTATCTGCTGATGTTCAGAAATCATTATCTGCTGAAACCAACAAAAAGACTGTGATCAACCATATTTGCTATGGGGAAACACTTCCATAAGCTACTGTCAGGATTCCATAAGCTCTGCTCTGTTTGTGCTAAAATGCAAACTGCACAGAAGAGACACCACTGGCGACTTAACTTACTGTGCCCTACCTAGGATAGAACTAGGGACTTGAGGTTCAGAAGCTGGTTTTCCCTGTCTGTGCAACTAAAGTATTTTTACTTGCAGGGATTTGTGGAAGAATATTATCATCAGAATGTGTGTCTTCCAGATCCACCCCTTTGGATGCTAGCCAATCGGGGAAGTGCTCTCTGACTATATTTTAAGCAGCCTATTCCTGTGCTCCTTGCTCTGGCACCAGAGTCTTTCCTGCTCCTGGTTCATGTTTGTTGCAGGATTTCCTGCATGTGACCTTGCCTAAGTTTGGATACTTGATGCCTGCCTTTGAAAATTGGACTGTCCTGACCTTGTATCTGCATTTGACAAAGTTAGTACTCTAGCTTGGACTTTCTCTTGCAGTTTCCCAGCTCCAGAACCTTATTGCCTGTTGTGCCTATTTGTTTGTCCTGTCTCCAGCACTTCTTTTTTCTGCTGCTGCTATTCCATTTTGCTTAGCAAAGGATTGGACACTCCATTTTGCTTGGCCCAAAAGCAGACACCCCCTTTTGCGTGGTATCCTTTGCTTGGCCCAGAAGTGGGAACTACAGACCTTGGTCTTGAACTCTTGTCTATCTCAACTTACACCAGAACATCAGCTATACTGGTTTGCTCCAGTTTGCTCCAGTTAACACTTGCCTGTACCTATTTCCTGTTTCCCTGTATAATCTGTTTCAGGATACTACTTATTATTTGCCTGTGTAACTTTCTCCTAATAAATAAGTCTGTTATATATATATGAGTCTCCATCTTATTGCTATGCAGTCTGCCCAGCTTCCTGCTATCGCTTCCATTGGATTCCATCCGGTTAGAGAGGCCATATCCCAGAGAACCCCATATTTTTATGCAAACAATAGTACAATGATATAATCCTCTAACATTTTATGTTCCTTAAAAAGTAAAGACTGCTCTACAGCTATAATGGCAGTCATTATTCATTCTGAATACATTAGCCATCATGTATTACTTTTAGTGATGATCCATGAAATCCCCTTCAAATAATCATTTGGAAAGCATGTCAAACTCAAACTATTTTTTTGTGTTTAATCAGATTTTTTGTTATATCACATATGCAACTTAGACAGCTTTTCCAATGGAATGGATGATAAAGCCAAATCAATCTAGTACTCATACAATGTTTTTGCAAAGTTGTTTTAATTAATTCAAATATGGGCCTTGGGCTGGTTTTGTGTTGATGGAATATGTTACATTAAGAGGTACTAAATCAGGGCAAAAACAGGTATTCATATTACACTTTTGCAGATATTTATTAGTACAAATATTATGCCTTTTTAAAGTTTACAAAACTGAAAATGTAGTTTTCCTTTGACATTTCATTGCATTCAGCATGATTTAACTACATTTAAAGATTTTTAAGTTTAATCGATGTTCAAGTTCAAGCAATGTGGCTGTGGGACTTCATTAGACAGTGTTTTTCAGTAGGGTGCAGTCATGCATTTATAATTCTTTTGTATACTCAGCAGTACAGTTATTTGATGGGACGTCACTAATATGTTACAAAGGTGAGGAAGAATTAGATTAATGCCGGGTAATGAATAGTGCTTATTGGTGCAATATATGAATTGAGTAGTGCTATGTTTTATATAGCACTGCAGTATGTGTAAGAGATATCAATTGAAGTATAAACAACATAAACTTTTTTGACGCTATGGGCTCAAATACCTAAAATTTTATCAAATGTGATGTGAAAAACTTTGCTGACACTTACAAGGGCTGCCCTAAGGGAATTTTCTAAAACAGAGGGCAGTCCAGGAGAGTTGTAAGATGCCTACCATAGAGCATAATAGAGCTTGCTGAAAAAGGGAATCTTCGCTGGGGAGAGTGTACTTAGCAGGGAGGCGAGCAATTTAAAAATGAAATGCTGTAGCCAATACAAATCAGATTATAGTACTCTGCTTTCAGTATATAATATCTTATTATCGCCTCTATTTTTATATGCACAAGTTTAATGAATGTTTTGCAATTTTTGACAAACTATCACCACATTTAAGTTTGCAAGATAAAACAGGGAAATCTACAGAGACAAACATTTTAGAAAATATGCTGAGAACTTGCAATGAGCTTTTAGCAACACCTATTGAAAGCCCCTGTTCAGACCCCCAACAGAGAGACGACCAAACTCATTTTATAGTAAGTAAACAATACGCCTATAAACACAAATTTCACACCATTTTTTGCACATGAAGTGTAGTTTTATGACAATTTCTACAGTGTGCATTACACTGCATAATTTAAATAGGAATTACATTTTTTTTGCATAAAACAATTTTTGCAGAACAATTTTTCTTTTTTTTTGTTATGATGTTTATTGTCATTTGCCAATACAATCTGTACTGTCTTTTTATTGCAATATATAATTTATACAAATTGTGATTTTTTCTTTGTGAGGCCTATTGCAATGAACTCTGTTTCACATACTTAAATGCAGGAAACACCCCTTTGCAAGACACATTTTTCTTAATATAAAAACCGGTCTTTTCTCAATATAGAAACCGTCTTTAGAGAATTCAACTAGTGACCTCATATGACTGTTGAAATTACCTGAAGTATCTTGCCAGCCCAGAGACCTTTTTTATAATCTGGGAAGTATATGAAAGATTTCAAAGTTTCAAAGTATTTGAAGTTTGTAATGCTACACGCATTGAGGATATGAAGAAAAATGCCACTAAAAAGAAAAACTCTTTGCTCTTTAATTTATCTGTGTGTGAAGATTGTAATATACCATTGACTCACACAGACCTTGCCTCAAATTTAAGCTTTTCATATCACTTTGACTGTTCTCAACATTGTGTAATAATTCTAGAACATATTTTGTATAAAGTACCTTTTCAGTAAATGTATGTCTCTCTTTATATGATATAAGTCAAATGCTATCTAATTAAAACAAATCATCTGGCTAAAAAGCAGATAAGAGATAAATGACCATCTATAATGTAGTCACAGCTATCTCAAAATTCTGAAAAATGAAGATCAATATCAGCTTTCCAAAGACGATTTATGTCACGTTGTTTCCAAGGCCACTGCAGTCCCATGGGAGTTTTTTAATGTGCGATCAAAAAGCACAAAGCATAAGTAATAGTCATAAAAGCAGATCTTTCTTCAAAGGTTACAGATTAAGCTGAATACAGAAAAAAACATTTTATAAACTCCTGTTATACCTTTTTTTCATTCAAATGTGTATGAATGTGTGTGCATGTATATACTTTTATGGCTATATATATATACAGGGAGTGCAGAATTATTAGGCAAATGAGTATTTTGACCACATCATCCTCTTTATGCATGTTGTCTTACTCCAAGCTGTATAGGCTTGAAAGCCTACTACCAATTAAGCATATTAGGTGATGTGCATCTCTGTAATGAGAAGGGGTGTGGTCTAATGACATCAACACCCTATATCAGGTGTGCATAATTATTAGGCAACTTCCTTTCCTTTGGCAAAATGGGTCAAAAGAAGGACTTGACAGGCTCAGAAAAGTCAAAAATAGTGAGATATCTTGCAGAGGGATGCAGCACTCTTAAAATTGCAAAGCTTCTGAAGCGTGATCATCGAACAATCAAGCGTTTCATTCAAAATAGTCAACAGGGTCGCAAGAAGCGTGTGGAAAAACCAAGGCGCAAAATAACTGCCCATGAACTGAGAAAAGTCAAGCGTGCAGCTGCCAAGATGCCACTTGCCACCAGTTTGGCCATATTTCAGAGCTGCAACATCACTGGAGTGCCCAAAAGCACAAGGTGTGCAATACTCAGAGACATGGCCAAGGTAAGAAAGGCTGAAAGACGACCACCACTGAACAAGACACACAAGCTGAAACGTCAAGACTGGGCCAAGAAATATCTCAAGACTGATTTTTCTAAGGTTTTATGGACTGATGAAATGAGAGTAAGTCTTGATGGGCCAGATGGATGGGCCCGTGGCTGGATTGCTAAAGGGCAGAGAGCTCCAGTCCGACTCAGACGCCAGCAAGGTGGAGGTGGAGTACTGGTTTGGGCTGGTATCATCAAAGATGAGCTTGTGGGGCCTTTTCGGGTTGAGGATGGAGTCAAGCTCAACTCCCAGTCCTACTGCCAGTTTCTGGAAGACACCTTCTTCAAGCAGTGGTACAGGAAGAAGTCTGCATCCTTCAAGAAAAACATGATTTTCATGCAGGACAATGCTCCATCACACGCGTCCAAGTACTCCACAGCGTGGCTGGCAAGAAAGGGTATAAAAGAAGAAAATCTAATGACATGGCCTCCTTGTTCACCTGATCTGAACCCCATTGAGAACCTGTGGTCCATCATCAAATGTGAGTTTTACAAGGAGGGAAAACAGTACACCTCTCTGAACAGTGTCTGGGAGGCTGTGGTTGCTGCTGCATGCAATGTTGATGGTGAACAGATCAAAACACTGACAGAATCCATGGATGGCAGGCTTTTGAGTGTCCTTGCAAAGAAAGGTGGCTATATTGGTCAATGATTTGTTTTTGTTTTGTTTTTGAATGTCAGAAATGTATATTTGTGAATGTTGAGATGTTATATTGGTTTCACTGGTAAAAATAAATAATTGAAATGGGTATATATTTGTTTTTTGTTAAGTTGCCTAATAATTATGCACAGTAATAGTCACCTGCACACACAGATATCCCCCTAAAATAGCTATAACTAAAAACAAACTAAAAACTACTTCCAAAACTATTCAGCTTTGATATTAATGAGTTTTTTGGGTTCATTGAGAACATGGTTGTTGTTCAATAATAAAATTAATCCTCAAAAATACAACTTGCCTAATAATTCTGCACTCCCTGTATATATAAAATAGAACAGACGCATGCACTTGCTGGATTTGTGCAGAATAAGTGCTTTAATGGCACATCAAACCAGTAACGTTTCAAGGATAAATCACCCCTTCATCAGACCAAGAAAAAATGAACAAAACACAAGTGAATATAACAAGTGAAACCCCGCCCCCAATCAAAGAAGAACAGGCCTTGCTATAACAAGAAGTAACATTTGAATATACAAAACATCAAATAAAATTAAATTTCAAGTAAAATTAAAATTATGTTATGTTACATGTCATAATAACAGTGATCAAAATATTTATGTAAATGGGGATGTATGCGTGCACAAATATACAAACACAGTGTAGACTGAATAAATCATAAAACAGAATCCAAATATATAAATCCTATGGCGAGTCCTCACTTTAATGCAAAAGGGGATAATAACCTTTCAAAAAGCTAGAGCCAAATGAATATTTAAGTGATAACCACATAATCCTTACTTGGTAAATAATAAATCATTCAGTTCACTCTTGCTGCTGCAGCAAAATGGCATGGAACACTCAGGACGCCACCCTAACGAGTAGTGGGCGTGGCCAAAAAATGTCATGTCTCAAAAGATTCAATGATATCAAGTGGAATATCCTTCATGTATATCGACCTTGGGACAAAACAACTGTATCATCCACTGTGTATTGTTCATTTTACAAAGAATACTTATTCATGCAACAATGAGACAAATCAGTGATGAATGAAACATTGACCAACACATACGTTTATATATTGAAATAATCCAATAACCAATTCATTCCATGCAGGCTGTATTTATTTAGCAAGTTTTGTAGTTTTTTGAGACAGAGAAATGATTAATAGCAGCTAGCACAGGTTAAGTGCTCACAGTCAATTAGTTGCAAGGTAATGTGTGAAAAACACAGGCTTGTTACAAAAGCATTCACAGTCAATTTGGAGCAAGGTATGTTTAAAGGTTGATATAGTTATTAAACACATGCGATATTGTGTAGCTGGAAATACGTATGCAAACAGCTTTGAGTTAAATATCAATACTTGCGGTTTCCTGAGATACTTGAGATCTGTGAATGAAAACTTTGAATAACGTGCTGTTAATCTGTGAAGATGTACAGAGAGAGTGGAACACAGTGTGGCTGAATTGGAAACGCTGAATGCTGAACAGAGTGAAGGCCGAAAAAGGGTGGCATCACAGAGGTCTGAAGCCGGAGCAAGGAGAAAGTTACATACTAAGTATTGGAAGTTCATTCAGCAGGAGTCACTGGTTGCTATCACTGGTGTATCAGAGCTACGGTCTCAAATGAGATATTCAAGCAATGAAAAGGAAGTGATGAATTCCTTAAATAGGAGATGTGGGAGGTGACGTTCTAAAAGGGACATGATATAGAACATGATATAAGATAGATATAGGATATGACACATACACTATACAATTATATAGCTTGGATGTTCACCACCTCTCACTGCTATGGTGGTATAGTGAATAATCACTATTTACCCCAATCTTAGAGTGGTCCTCCGGTGGATCCTCACAAATCCAGGTAATAAAGACATAGAGGCTCAATGAATTAAACATAATTGATGCAAACAGATATTTATAAATAACATTGCCAATCCAACTGGTGATTTAAGCCATTAGGATGTAGAGTTCTAAGTTTGAAGATCCACTTAGCTTCGATTTAAAGTAGACATAGGTTTCTTTCCCCTCCCCTTTTTAGGGGTGGTACGTGGTCAATCAGGATAAATCTCAAATCACTAACTGTATGGTGATGCTTCATAAAATGGTTAGCAACCGGTAGTTCACTCATCTATTTTTTTAATAGCCTCCCGAATGGAGTGTCGGTGATTCGCCATCCTGGTGCGGATCGTGTCGCTCGTTTTACCCACATAGAAAAATCCACACGTGCAATTCAACAAATATACTACATAAGTAGTTGTGCACGTGAGATAGAGTTTGATGTCAAAGCGCTCATTAGTTTAGAGTATGTGATTGGTCACACGGATACCAAGAAGTAGGTTTAATCATACCCATAATTTGTACTTGTGATGCTTTGAGACTATTAGATAGTTATGTGGATATTCTATACTTCTACGATTTACTGGTTCCACAATTTATCACGAGTTGATCATTGATACAGTATTGCTACTAGTTGTTAGTGGATGATACAGTTGTTTTGTCCCAAGGTCGATAAACATAAAGGATATTGCACTTGGTATCATTTGATATTTTGAGACATGAGGTTTTTTGGCCACACCCATGACTCGTTCGTGTGGCGTCCTGAGTGTTCCATGCCATTTTGCTTCAGCAGCAAGAGTGATCTGAATGATTTATTATTTACCAAGTAAGGATTATGTGGTTATCACTTAAATGTTCATTTGGTTCTAGCTTTTTGAAAGGTTGTTATCCCCTTTTGCACTAAAGTGAGGACTCACCTAATAGAATTCATATATTTGGATTCTGTTTTATGATTTATTCAGTCTACACTGTGTTTGTATATTTGTGCACACATATAGCCCCATTCACATAAATATTTTGATCACTGTTATTATGACATGTAACATAACATAATTTTAATTTTACTTGAAATTTAATTTTATTTGATGTTTTGTATATTAAAATGTTACTTCCTGTTATAGCAAGGGCTGTTCTTCTTTGATTGGGGGCAGAGTTTTCACTTGTTATATTCACTTGTGTTTTGTTCATTTTTTCTTGGTCCGATGAAGGGGTGATTGATCCCCGAAATGTTACTAGTTTGATCTGCCATTAAAGCACTTATTCTGCACAAATCCAACGAGTGCATGCATCTGTTCTATTTTATGAGTATACTTGCCGGCACCCTGGTAGTCGTTTTTTAGGTGGGAGTGCGCTCTATTTTTGAATATATATTTATATATATATTTCTGTGTATGTGTCTGTTTGTGCTTATTTATACATTTGTGATTTTTTATGTGTCTGCTGCTGCATATGTGCATGCATCTGCATGTGTGTGCATGCATGTAATGTACACACCTTTTGCGATTGTATAAATGTGTGTGCATGTATTTGCTTTTCTGATTGTATATTTGATTGTGTGTGTGCATTTCTCTATGTACATGTGTCTATGTACATGTGTGTGTATGTGTGTTTTTATATATATATATATATATATATATACTATATATATATATATATATATAGTTACATATATATAATTATTTATGTTTGTATATATGTGTCTGTGCATGCATGCATATATATTTGTGAGTTTTTATATGTTCGTGTGTGCATATATATATATATATATATATATATATATATATGTATAGAGAGAGAGAGAGAGAGAGAGTCCAAGTAAACACCTACTCAGCCAGTGTATGTGGGGAATACAAAAAAGCAAGCGACATCAGGAATTCAAACAGCAAGCCTTTTATGTGCATAAGAAATCCAAACAACCTTTCTCAAATGGAGGCCACATTGACATAAAGAGCACCCATCTTAACCACCGTTATATACCCCTTACCTCTTAGCTAAATGGATGTCTGGCATTATACTGTTAGCTTGCTCAATCACTGCACCTGGTGCGTAAGCGGCAAAAATCGCTGCCCCGTCAGATGACATCATCAGTCATCGCTGACGTCACCATGGCAACGGTAAACATGGGCCATGGTGATGGTGTAAATAAAGCGGTTACGTACATGTTTTAGTGCTACTGAGAGTTAGTGGGCTACAGAGAAAATAGAAAACAGATATAATTACATAAATATGAACAAAGCATATGTTATATACATCAATATTTACACAAGTTATCATCATCATTTGGTATCTTCGTTAACCCTAAGTGTTACACTCTATACCCACTGGTATCAATGTCGCACAGGGAGATAACATATAAATGCAAAGTAAATAGAAACTATATAGCTTATCATTAGAGGAGATTGCAACAGCCAAAGTCCACCATTGTGTTAAGGCCTCTGGGAGTGACCATATCCAGATTAAAGATCCACTTGGCTTCCAAACATAACAGGGCTTGGGCCCTATCACCACCCCATTTTAGTGGAGGAATGTGATCAATCAACATAGTCCTCAAAGATTAAATGGAGTGTCCAGCCTGCAAGAAATGTCTTGCAAAGGGTTGATCTGAGCGACTATTTCTAAGAGCTTGGCGAATAGCCGTTTTTGGATTGGCCAGTGGTTCTCTGAACGTAATAACCATTTCCCCGATGTAATAAAAGGAACAGGGACAAATAATGACATAGACCAAATATTCTGACGTACAGGTCAGTCTATGTTTGATAGCGTAGGTTCTATTTGTATGGGGGTGATGGAAACTTTTACCTGTTATCATGCATTTACAATGTAAAGCAATTTCCACACCAATAGCATCCTTGTTTTCTCTTCAGCAATGATACCCTCTTCTCGTAACAAAGTGTTGGATCATTAAGATAGAGAATAGAAAGTTGCAGTACCAGTCATCATATTTCAATATCCATTTATTAGAGACATCACATAGGAAACAAACAAACGTTATTTGTTTTCTATGTGATGTCTCTAATAAATGGATATTGAAGTATACCGACTGGTGCTACAACTTTCTATTCTCTGACTTCAGTTGGGGTATATGCAGGACCCTTGTAGCGTGCACCCAGTTTGCAGAAAGTGCTGGGCCTTCTCTGTTTTTTGGATCATTAAGTACCAAAAGATCATGAAGATTCTTGGATCTTTTATACACCATACGTGGGGGAGGTGAATCATAAAAAGGCAAACGTGGGGCGGAGCGAGCGGCCGGCCGCAATAGCCGCAACACACTGAGACTCTCTATGCAATCTGGCCTGGTGTGTCTATAATATCGCTCTAAAGGCAGCTTCTTATGCCATAAAAGCTTCGATTGACTATTTTATAGTTTGGTGCCGAAGAATAAAGAGAACGTTGCTGCTTGGACAGCAAGTTAGAACAAACCCGGATCTAAGGACTGATCAGCGTGATACTCCATTTTCTACCAGCACCTCGAGGTGGTGGTTAGCTTTCAAACAGCTATACTAGCTGAAATCGGATGTTCGCAGAGTAGCACAGCTTACCCTTACTACCGCCTGTAAGTACAGAAGGGACCGGATCCAGTACATCTAGCTATCGGAGGCAAAGATTGCATCGGGTTTGAGGCCGGTTCAGATGAGTCATCACTTTCTCTCAGCACTTTGAAACAGTGAGTAATCCAAGGCCATTTACATCAGCTCTGATCGGCGCCCAGCAGGTTAGCACAGAATACGCATAATAATATTCAATACACACAGATCCAAGTTGATTTCGGATACCGACATAGTAGCCCTCACAACTATGCTGTAATCGACAAGGAAAGGTTTAAGGCAATTTTTCTGTTTTGTATATAGCAGAGGCAGTAAAACCTGAAGCATTCTTATATGACCCTGATATATGGTTTGCAGCATAAACACTGACAAAGCCGTACCTTACAGAAAGGTGACTTATTTTCTCATATGAGAATTTGAAACCTGCAGTTTAAATATAGATAATCTATACTTGATGAGAAAGAAGATTTTTCTTTTCTAAATATACTTTTGACTATAATGATTCTTAAAAGACATAATAGCTGGAATAATATATTCAGCCTTTACAATGTCGCAAAAGAAATCAACTAGATCAGAAAGATCTTTGAAATCCAAACAGAATGGGCAAAGCACAGTCGACACTTTCTTTAGAAATGCCGACAAAAACAAAACTAAAACAGGAGATCCAACACCTAGCTTACTAGAAGAAGATACACCAGAGGATCAAGAATTATTTTCTTAAAGTTCCTCACCAGCATCCCCAGACCACACGAATGACCAACCTATCACATATAAAGCGATAGAGACCCTTGTTGAGCTAGTTAAAATGTGCACAAAGGAGCAATGTGCTGATTTAAAAAAAAAGGACATACGTGATCTGGGACTAAGAGTTGATTCTCTAGAAGAGCATTAAGCAATCATGTCTCATTGCAGATCTTTATTCTCAATCCCACTCACAACACCAATACATAAATGTTCTAGAAGATAAAATAGATGACCTTGAAAACAGGTCGAGAAGAGGCAATCTTAGTTTCAGAGAAATTCCAGAATCTGTCCAGACTGCTGACATTCAAACGTATTTACTGGACATGTTTTCTGACCTGGCTAAATCTAATGACTCTGACTTACCCGAAATATTACTAGACATAATGCCCTTCGCCCTAAACCGGCAGAAGGTCAGCCCTCTAGAGATATTATTGTAAAATTTCAGCAATACCAGCACAGAGAGCTGATTTATACATATGCTAGGAAGCACCAATAATTTTTATTCCAATGTTCACGCATTCAAATCTACCAAGATTTATCGTCAAGGACACTCCAATAAAGAAGGGACTTCTCAATTTAGACCTCACACCTCTGATCCACAAACATTCCCTATCATTGGGGATTTCCCATAGCGATTATTGTAGTCAAAATGGGAAATAGTTTGAGTGTATTGTTGTGTAGGACATCCCTCACTTCTGCAAGTCATTGGGTATTCCACCTCCTGATAATGACCCACCCTCTCAAAACCTTTAACCTAATGCTCAAAGAGTTGTAACTAAGCTACAACTCTGCACAAGCACTGTACCTTCATATCAACAATACAAAATAAGACAACTTTACCAGATGGACCAAGCTCAATACCCTACCTGAGGTTTCATTAGAAACAGAGAGTTTACTTTTCATTGTTTAGCTCCCATTTGAATGAAAACCATTTGGTCTTTTGTGGACAATAGGCCTTCTCTCTTTGTTTATTCTTTACTCCATTACAATCTGGACTTTAAATGTTTAGCAGAGGACTCTAGTATAAAGTTAAATTTTTGTTCTATTCTATACTACAATGTTAGTTATAACTATTGTTATCTTACAAGTTAATGTTTGTGTATCTCTAGAGTTTGCCACCTCTCATGCTCACATTAGACTGATACCGAGTGGAGATTATTTTGGATAATTATTATATCATACATATCTGTTTGCCTTACATGCTTTCTTATAGCAATGTTCAAACATGTTTAAATATAAATGTTTGCTATATCATGTTGTTTTCTTTGATACTTAGTTTCATATAATTTGTTAACTTTGCGATTTTTTAATGGTAGCTGCCAACACTCACATTGTGACACATATAGGCTGGATTGCACACTAGCCTCTAACGTTCATTTTAGCAAAGTAACTATAGAGTTTGTGTTTTCTAAACTCTGCAAAATTTTGTTAAGCATATTTCCCTCTCCCTCACCCTCCTAACTAGATAAACTAAGTGCCTTACTTCCACCAATTCCCTGTCCAATAGACATCTTATGCCAGAAATCAATATCGGTGTTTACACATGTGTTCATTATCTTAATTCTAGAAAAATGGCCCAACATATATTTGAAGGACCAGTAAAAATAGCTACTCAGAACTTCAAAGGGTTTTTCTCAGCAGAGAAAAGGTCAATTGCCTTTCACGATTTCCACCACAGAGATATTGATATTGTCCTGTTACAAGAGACCCATTTTAAAAATCCAATGAACCTAAATTAGCAACCAGATATTTTGATAGACATTACTTTAGCTCAGGACCACTTTAAAAAAATGGAGTTTGCATATGATTTAAACGAAATACTCCTTTTGAACTATTACAGCAATACAAAGACACAGAAGGTAGAATTTTGATACTCGTTGGTCTTTACTACGGTAATCTCATAACTTTAGCAAATATATATGCCCCAAATAAGCAGACCCCATCATTTTTCCATTTGGTCACTAATGCACTGTTAGACTTCTCCAAAGGCCCTCTTATTCTAGGAAGGAACTTTAGTTTTCATATGGACCCCGCACTGGACACCTCAACAGGTAAATCATACATCTGGAACTCACAACTTAAAAATAATCGCTCACTGCTACAGACTTTAACCTTACAGGATACATGGTGAACTGTTCATACTACTAAACAAGACTTCACTTTCTTCTCACACCCCCAACAGTCATACTCTAGACTGGATTATATACTATGTAATCAGACTTTCTTAACAAATATTAAACATTTCAAAATATAACACACTTTGTGGTCAGATCATAGCATGGTTATAACAACCTTTATCTGGTCAACCAAGCCCCGCCTAAGATATAATTGGAGGCTCAATGAGTCAATCTTTACTGATCAAAACATACTAGATAAGATAACAAAAAGTACAGAGGAATTCTTCCAATTCAATAATGCAGCAGATACCTCCACAACTACCAATTGGGAGGCATATAAATGTTTTATCCGTAGGATATTGATTCAACAGACATCAATCATGCGTAAACAGCAAACTGCCCAACTCACGGACTTAACTAACATACACCTAGAGGGTATTTAATGAATGCAACAAAAGTTGCATTATTTCACCCTCCATAGCGCTGTCATTACAAGTTTTAGAAAAGCCAGCTTGTGCGTGTGATATGGTTGCGTTGAGCTCCATACCTCACAAAATACGAGCACTGCTTTGACGGGCTTAGACACCAATACATAAATGTTCTAGAAGATAAAATAGATGACCTTGAAAACAGGTCGAGAAGAGGCAATCTTAGTTTCAGAGAAATTCCAGAATCTGTCCAGACTGCTGACATTCAAACGTATTTACTGGACATGTTTTCTGACCTGGCTAAATCTAATGACTCTGACTTACCCGAAATATTACTAGACATAATGCCCTTCGCCCTAAACCGGCAGAAGGTCAGCCCTCTAGAGATATTATTGTAAAATTTCAGCAATACCAGCACAGAGAGCTGATTTATACATATGCTAGGAAGCACCAATAATTTTTATTCCAATGTTCACGCATTCAAATCTACCAAGATTTATCGTCAAGGACACTCCAATAAAGAAGGGACTTCTCAATTTAGACCTCACACCTCTGATCCACAAACATTCCCTATCATTGGGGATTTCCCATAGCGATTATTGTAGTCAAAATGGGAAATAGTTTGAGTGTATTGTTGTGTAGGACATCCCTCACTTCTGCAAGTCATTGGGTATTCCACCTCCTGATAATGACCCACCCTCTCAAAACCTTTAACCTAATGCTCAAAGAGTTGTAACTAAGCTACAACTCTGCACAAGCACTGTACCTTCATATCAACAATACAAAATAAGACAACTTTACCAGATGGACCAAGCTCAATACCCTACCTGAGGTTTCATTAGAAACAGAGAGTTTACTTTTCATTGTTTAGCTCCCATTTGAATGAAAACCATTTGGTCTTTTGTGGACAATAGGCCTTCTCTCTTTGTTTATTCTTTACTCCATTACAATCTGGACTTTAAATGTTTAGCAGAGGACTCTAGTATAAAGTTAAATTTTTGTTCTATTCTATACTACAATGTTAGTTATAACTATTGTTATCTTACAAGTTAATGTTTGTGTATCTCTAGAGTTTGCCACCTCTCATGCTCACATTAGACTGATACCGAGTGGAGATTATTTTGGATAATTATTATATCATACATATCTGTTTGCCTTACATGCTTTCTTATAGCAATGTTCAAACATGTTTAAATATAAATGTTTGCTATATCATGTTGTTTTCTTTGATACTTAGTTTCATATAATTTGTTAACTTTGCGATTTTTTAATGGTAGCTGCCAACACTCACATTGTGACACATATAGGCTGGATTGCACACTAGCCTCTAACGTTCATTTTAGCAAAGTAACTATAGAGTTTGTGTTTTCTAAACTCTGCGAAATTTTGTTAAGCATATTTCCCTCTCCCTCACCCTCCTAACTAGATAAACTAAGTGCCTTACTTCCACCAATCCCCTGTCCAATAGACATCTTATGCCAGAAATCAATATCGGTGTTTACACATGTGTTCATTATCTTAATTCTAGAAAAATGGCCCAACATATATTTGAAGGACCAGTAAAAATAGCTACTCAGAACTTCAAAGGGTTTTTCTCAGCAGAGAAAAGGTCAATTGCCTTTCACGATTTCCACCACAGAGATATTGATATTGTCCTGTTACAAGAGACCCATTTTAAAAATCCAATGAACCTAAATTAGCAACCAGATATTTTGATAGACATTACTTTAGCTCAGGACCACTTTAAAAAAATGGAGTTTGCATATGATTTAAACGAAATACTCCTTTTGAACTATTACAGCAATACAAAGACACAGAAGGTAGAATTTTGATACTCGTTGGTCTTTACTACGGTAATCTCATAACTTTAGCAAATATATATGCCCCAAATAAGCCGACCCCATCATTTTTCCATTTGGTCACTAATGCACTGTTAGACTTCTCCAAAGGCCCTCTTATTCTAGGAAGGAACTTTAGTTTTCATATGGACCCCGCACTGGACACCTCAACAGGTAAATCATACATCTGGAACTCACAACTTAAAAATAATCGCTCACTGCTACAGACTTTAACCTTACAGGATACATGGTGAACTGTTCATACTACTAAACAAGACTTCACTTTCTTCTCACACCCCCAACAGTCATACTCTAGACTGGATTATATACTATGTAATCAGACTTTCTTAACAAATATTAAACATTTCAAAATATAACACACTTTGTGGTCAGATCATAGCATGGTTATAACAACCTTTATCTGGTCAACCAAGCCCCGCCTAAGATATAATTGGAGGCTCAATGAGTCAATCTTTACTGATCAAAACATACTAGATAAGATAACAAAAAGTACAGAGGAATTCTTCCAATTCAATAATGCAGCAGATACCTCCACAACTACCAATTGGGAGGCATATAAATGTTTTATCCGTAGGATATTGATTCAACAGACATCAATCATGCGTAAACAGCAAACTGCCCAACTCACGGACTTAACTAACATACACCTAGAGGGTATTTAATGAATGCAACAAAAGTTGCATTATTTCACCCTCCATAGCGCTGTCATTACAAGTTTTAGAAAAGCCAGCTTGTGCGTGTGATATGGTTGCGTTGAGCTCCATACCTCACAAAATACGAGCACTGCTTTGACGGGCTTAGACACCAATACATAAATGTTCTAGAAGATAAAATAGATGACCTTGAAAACAGGTCGAGAAGAGGCAATCTTAGTTTCAGAGAAATTCCAGAATCTGTCCAGACTGCTGACATTCAAACGTATTTACTGGACATGTTTTCTGACCTGGCTAAATCTAATGACTCTGACTTACCCGAAATATTACTAGACATAATGCCCTTCGCCCTAAACCGGCAGAAGGTCAGCCCTCTAGAGATATTATTGTAAAATTTCAGCAATACCAGCACAGAGAGCTGATTTATACATATGCTAGGAAGCACCAATAATTTTTATTCCAATGTTCACGCATTCAAATCTACCAAGATTTATCGTCAAGGACACTCCAATAAAGAAGGGACTTCTCAATTTAGACCTCACACCTCTGATCCACAAACATTCCCTATCATTGGGGATTTCCCATAGCGATTATTGTAGTCAAAATGGGAAATAGTTTGAGTGTATTGTTGTGTAGGACATCCCTCACTTCTGCAAGTCATTGGGTATTCCACCTCCTGATAATGACCCACCCTCTCAAAACCTTTAACCTAATGCTCAAAGAGTTGTAACTAAGCTACAACTCTGCACAAGCACTGTACCTTCATATCAACAATACAAAATAAGACAACTTTACCAGATGGACCAAGCTCAATACCCTACCTGAGGTTTCATTAGAAACAGAGAGTTTACTTTTCATTGTTTAGCTCCCATTTGAATGAAAACCATTTGGTCTTTTGTGGACAATAGGCCTTCTCTCTTTGTTTATTCTTTACTCCATTACAATCTGGACTTTAAATGTTTAGCAGAGGACTCTAGTATAAAGTTAAATTTTTGTTCTATTCTATACTACAATGTTAGTTATAACTATTGTTATCTTACAAGTTAATGTTTGTGTATCTCTAGAGTTTGCCACCTCTCATGCTCACATTAGACTGATACCGAGTGGAGATTATTTTGGATAATTATTATATCATACATATCTGTTTGCCTTACATGCTTTCTTATAGCAATGTTCAAACATGTTTAAATATAAATGTTTGCTATATCATGTTGTTTTCTTTGATACTTAGTTTCATATAATTTGTTAACTTTGCGATTTTTTAATGGTAGCTGCCAACACTCACATTGTGACACATATAGGCTGGATTGCACACTAGCCTCTAACGTTCATTTTAGCAAAGTAACTATAGAGTTTGTGTTTTCTAAACTCTGCGAAATTTTGTTAAGCATATTTCCCTCTCCCTCACCCTCCTAACTAGATAAACTAAGTGCCTTACTTCCACCAATCCCCTGTCCAATAGACATCTTATGCCAGAAATCAATATCGGTGTTTACACATGTGTTCATTATCTTAATTCTAGAAAAATGGCCCAACATATATTTGAAGGACCAGTAAAAATAGCTACTCAGAACTTCAAAGGGTTTTTCTCAGCAGAGAAAAGGTCAATTGCCTTTCACGATTTCCACCACAGAGATATTGATATTGTCCTGTTACAAGAGACCCATTTTAAAAATCCAATGAACCTAAATTAGCAACCAGATATTTTGATAGACATTACTTTAGCTCAGGACCACTTTAAAAAAATGGAGTTTGCATATGATTTAAACGAAATACTCCTTTTGAACTATTACAGCAATACAAAGACACAGAAGGTAGAATTTTGATACTCGTTGGTCTTTACTACGGTAATCTCATAACTTTAGCAAATATATATGCCCCAAATAAGCCGACCCCATCATTTTTCCATTTGGTCACTAATGCACTGTTAGACTTCTCCAAAGGCCCTCTTATTCTAGGAAGGAACTTTAGTTTTCATATGGACCCCGCACTGGACACCTCAACAGGTAAATCATACATCTGGAACTCACAACTTAAAAATAATCGCTCACTGCTACAGACTTTAACCTTACAGGATACATGGTGAACTGTTCATACTACTAAACAAGACTTCACTTTCTTCTCACACCCCCAACAGTCATACTCTAGACTGGATTATATACTATGTAATCAGACTTTCTTAACAAATATTAAACATTTCAAAATATAACACACTTTGTGGTCAGATCATAGCATGGTTATAACAACCTTTATCTGGTCAACCAAGCCCCGCCTAAGATATAATTGGAGGCTCAATGAGTCAATCTTTACTGATCAAAACATACTAGATAAGATAACAAAAAGTACAGAGGAATTCTTCCAATTCAATAATGCAGCAGATACCTCCACAACTACCAATTGGGAGGCATATAAATGTTTTATCCGTAGGATATTGATTCAACAGACATCAATCATGCGTAAACAGCAAACTGCCCAACTCACGGACTTAACTAACATACACCTAGAGGGTATTTAATGAATGCAACAAAAGTTGCATTATTTCACCCTCCATAGCGCTGTCATTACAAGTTTTAGAAAAGCCAGCTTGTGCGTGTGATATGGTTGCGTTGAGCTCCATACCTCACAAAATACGAGCACTGCTTTGACGGGCTTAGACACCAATACATAAATGTTCTAGAAGATAAAATAGATGACCTTGAAAACAGGTCGAGAAGAGGCAATCTTAGTTTCAGAGAAATTCCAGAATCTGTCCAGACTGCTGACATTCAAACGTATTTACTGGACATGTTTTCTGACCTGGCTAAATCTAATGACTCTGACTTACCCGAAATATTACTAGACATAATGCCCTTCGCCCTAAACCGGCAGAAGGTCAGCCCTCTAGAGATATTATTGTAAAATTTCAGCAATACCAGCACAGAGAGCTGATTTATACATATGCTAGGAAGCACCAATAATTTTTATTCCAATGTTCACGCATTCAAATCTACCAAGATTTATCGTCAAGGACACTCCAATAAAGAAGGGACTTCTCAATTTAGACCTCACACCTCTGATCCACAAACATTCCCTATCATTGGGGATTTCCCATAGCGATTATTGTAGTCAAAATGGGAAATAGTTTGAGTGTATTGTTGTGTAGGACATCCCTCACTTCTGCAAGTCATTGGGTATTCCACCTCCTGATAATGACCCACCCTCTCAAAACCTTTAACCTAATGCTCAAAGAGTTGTAACTAAGCTACAACTCTGCACAAGCACTGTACCTTCATATCAACAATACAAAATAAGACAACTTTACCAGATGGACCAAGCTCAATACCCTACCTGAGGTTTCATTAGAAACAGAGAGTTTACTTTTCATTGTTTAGCTCCCATTTGAATGAAAACCATTTGGTCTTTTGTGGACAATAGGCCTTCTCTCTTTGTTTATTCTTTACTCCATTACAATCTGGACTTTAAATGTTTAGCAGAGGACTCTAGTATAAAGTTAAATTTTTGTTCTATTCTATACTACAATGTTAGTTATAACTATTGTTATCTTACAAGTTAATGTTTGTGTATCTCTAGAGTTTGCCACCTCTCATGCTCACATTAGACTGATACCGAGTGGAGATTATTTTGGATAATTATTATATCATACATATCTGTTTGCCTTACATGCTTTCTTATAGCAATGTTCAAACATGTTTAAATATAAATGTTTGCTATATCATGTTGTTTTCTTTGATACTTAGTTTCATATAATTTGTTAACTTTGCGATTTTTTAATGGTAGCTGCCAACACTCACATTGTGACACATATAGGCTGGATTGCACACTAGCCTCTAACGTTCATTTTAGCAAAGTAACTATAGAGTTTGTGTTTTCTAAACTCTGCGAAATTTTATTAAGCATATTTCCCTCTCCCTCACCCTCCTAACTAGATAAACTAAGTGCCTTACTTCCACCAATCCCCTGTCCAATAGACATCTTATGCCAGAAATCAATATCGGTGTTTACACATGTGTTCATTATCTTAATTCTAGAAAAATGGCCCAACATATATTTGAAGGACCAGTAAAAATAGCTACTCAGAACTTCAAAGGGTTTTTCTCAGCAGAGAAAAGGTCAATTGCCTTTCACGATTTCCACCACAGAGATATTGATATTGTCCTGTTACAAGAGACCCATTTTAAAAATCCAATGAACCTAAATTAGCAACCAGATATTTTGATAGACATTACTTTAGCTCAGGACCACTTTAAAAAAATGGAGTTTGCATATGATTTAAACGAAATACTCCTTTTGAACTATTACAGCAATACAAAGACACAGAAGGTAGAATTTTGATACTCGTTGGTCTTTACTACGGTAATCTCATAACTTTAGCAAATATATATGCCCCAAATAAGCCGACCCCATCATTTTTCCATTTGGTCACTAATGCACTGTTAGACTTCTCCAAAGGCCCTCTTATTCTAGGAAGGAACTTTAGTTTTCATATGGACCCCGCACTGGACACCTCAACAGGTAAATCATACATCTGGAACTCACAACTTAAAAATAATCGCTCACTGCTACAGACTTTAACCTTACAGGATACATGGTGAACTGTTCATACTACTAAACAAGACTTCACTTTCTTCTCACACCCCCAACAGTCATACTCTAGACTGGATTATATACTATGTAATCAGACTTTCTTAACAAATATTAAACATTTCAAAATATAACACACTTTGTGGTCAGATCATAGCATGGTTATAACAACCTTTATCTGGTCAACCAAGCCCCGCCTAAGATATAATTGGAGGCTCAATGAGTCAATCTTTACTGATCAAAACATACTAGATAAGATAACAAAAAGTACAGAGGAATTCTTCCAATTCAATAATGCAGCAGATACCTCCACAACTACCAATTGGGAGGCATATAAATGTTTTATCCGTAGGATATTGATTCAACAGACATCAATCATGCGTAAACAGCAAACTGCCCAACTCACGGACTTAACTAACATACACCTAGAGGGTATTTAATGAATGCAACAAAAGTTGCATTATTTCACCCTCCATAGCGCTGTTATTACAAGTTTTAGAAAAGCCAGCTTGTGCGTGTGATATGGTTGCGTTGAGCTCCATACCTCACAAAATACGAGCACTGCTTTGACGGGCTTAGACACCAATACATAAATGTTCTAGAAGATAAAATAGATGACCTTGAAAACAGGTCGAGAAGAGGCAATCTTAGTTTCAGAGAAATTCCAGAATCTGTCCAGACTGCTGACATTCAAACGTATTTACTGGACATGTTTTCTGACCTGGCTAAATCTAATGACTCTGACTTACCCGAAATATTACTAGACATAATGCCCTTCGCCCTAAACCGGCAGAAGGTCAGCCCTCTAGAGATATTATTGTAAAATTTCAGCAATACCAGCACAGAGAGCTGATTTATACATATGCTAGGAAGCACCAATAATTTTTATTCCAATGTTCACGCATTCAAATCTACCAAGATTTATCGTCAAGGACACTCCAATAAAGAAGGGACTTCTCAATTTAGACCTCACACCTCTGATCCACAAACATTCCCTATCATTGGGGATTTCCCATAGCGATTATTGTAGTCAAAATGGGAAATAGTTTGAGTGTATTGTTGTGTAGGACATCCCTCACTTCTGCAAGTCATTGGGTATTCCACCTCCTGATAATGACCCACCCTCTCAAAACCTTTAACCTAATGCTCAAAGAGTTGTAACTAAGCTACAACTCTGCACAAGCACTGTACCTTCATATCAACAATACAAAATAAGACAACTTTACCAGATGGACCAAGCTCAATACCCTACCTGAGGTTTCATTAGAAACAGAGAGTTTACTTTTCATTGTTTAGCTCCCATTTGAATGAAAACCATTTGGTCTTTTGTGGACAATAGGCCTTCTCTCTTTGTTTATTCTTTACTCCATTACAATCTGGACTTTAAATGTTTAGCAGAGGACTCTAGTATAAAGTTAAATTTTTGTTCTATTCTATACTACAATGTTAGTTATAACTATTGTTATCTTACAAGTTAATGTTTGTGTATCTCTAGAGTTTGCCACCTCTCATGCTCACATTAGACTGATACCGAGTGGAGATTATTTTGGATAATTATTATATCATACATATCTGTTTGCCTTACATGCTTTCTTATAGCAATGTTCAAACATGTTTAAATATAAATGTTTGCTATATCATGTTGTTTTCTTTGATACTTAGTTTCATATAATTTGTTAACTTTGCGATTTTTTAATGGTAGCTGCCAACACTCACATTGTGACACATATAGGCTGGATTGCACACTAGCCTCTAACGTTCATTTTAGCAAAGTAACTATAGAGTTTGTGTTTTCTAAACTCTGCGAAATTTTATTAAGCATATTTCCCTCTCCCTCACCCTCCTAACTAGATAAACTAAGTGCCTTACTTCCACCAATCCCCTGTCCAATAGACATCTTATGCCAGAAATCAATATCGGTGTTTACACATGTGTTCATTATCTTAATTCTAGAAAAATGGCCCAACATATATTTGAAGGACCAGTAAAAATAGCTACTCAGAACTTCAAAGGGTTTTTCTCAGCAGAGAAAAGGTCAATTGCCTTTCACGATTTCCACCACAGAGATATTGATATTGTCCTGTTACAAGAGACCCATTTTAAAAATCCAATGAACCTAAATTAGCAACCAGATATTTTGATAGACATTACTTTAGCTCAGGACCACTTTAAAAAAATGGAGTTTGCATATGATTTAAACGAAATACTCCTTTTGAACTATTACAGCAATACAAAGACACAGAAGGTAGAATTTTGATACTCGTTGGTCTTTACTACGGTAATCTCATAACTTTAGCAAATATATATGCCCCAAATAAGCCGACCCCATCATTTTTCCATTTGGTCACTAATGCACTGTTAGACTTCTCCAAAGGCCCTCTTATTCTAGGAAGGAACTTTAGTTTTCATATGGACCCCGCACTGGACACCTCAACAGGTAAATCATACATCTGGAACTCACAACTTAAAAATAATCGCTCACTGCTACAGACTTTAACCTTACAGGATACATGGTGAACTGTTCATACTACTAAACAAGACTTCACTTTCTTCTCACACCCCCAACAGTCATACTCTAGACTGGATTATATACTATGTAATCAGACTTTCTTAACAAATATTAAACATTTCAAAATATAACACACTTTGTGGTCAGATCATAGCATGGTTATAACAACCTTTATCTGGTCAACCAAGCCCCGCCTAAGATATAATTGGAGGCTCAATGAGTCAATCTTTACTGATCAAAACATACTAGATAAGATAACAAAAAGTACAGAGGAATTCTTCCAATTCAATAATGCAGCAGATACCTCCACAACTACCAATTGGGAGGCATATAAATGTTTTATCCGTAGGATATTGATTCAACAGACATCAATCATGCGTAAACAGCAAACTGCCCAACTCACGGACTTAACTAACATACACCTAGAGGGTATTTAATGAATGCAACAAAAGTTGCATTATTTCACCCTCCATAGCGCTGTTATTACAAGTTTTAGAAAAGCCAGCTTGTGCGTGTGATATGGTTGCGTTGAGCTCCATACCTCACAAAATACGAGCACTGCTTTGACGGGCTTAGACATCAATAGGGAGAGCGTGTTAGAAAAAAAACTAACACCTGTGATCGCGGAATAAAAAGCTCTGTAACGCAGTCCCATTGATGTCTATGGAGAAAAAACACCCCTAATCTGCCCCCACCATTATTGCCAACACCTACATAAACTTATTAACCCCTTACCTGCCGCTCCCGATATCACCGCCAATTAAATAATTCTATTAACCACTAATCTGCCGCTCACCGATATCACCACCACTATACTAAAGTTATTAACCCCTATTCCCGCACACCCCAACATCGCTCACACTATAATAAAAATATTAACCCCTATTCCGCCGCTCCCCGACATCGCCGCCACTAAATAAAGTTATTAACCCCTAAAGCTCTGGCCTCCCACATCCCTACCACAAAATAAACCTAATAACTTCTAAACCGGCAACCCCCCACATCGCAACAACCTAAATTAACCCCTTGAGTGCTAAGTTTCTCACTCTGGTGCTAACCACGGCTCAGAGCCATCACTAGCACTCTCCCACCTTGATGGAGATCTGGGGGCTCCCACCCGCTCCTACCCCGGCGATCAGGCCTGCATAGTAACAGGCATCACCGGGGCTTCACGTTATACACAGTGATGTCATGCGCGATGACGTCACCGCGCAACTCTATATAAAATTCTAAATGTTAGGTATAGGAGCAGGGGGCATGCTGTATCTCAGGCATCTAAGCAGCTACAGATCCCCAAGACCCACCGTTGGAAAGGTAATCACCTAACCTTTCCAACAGTGCAAGTCTTGGGGATCTGAAAAAAACACAAAAAAAAGTTTAAAAAAAAGTAAAAAACAAACAAACAAAAAAAACCCCTTAAAACAGCTTAGCACCCAATTGGGAAAGTGCTTAGCACTCAAAGGTTTAAACTATTAACCCCTAAACCTAACCCTAAACCTAACCTTAATCCTAACGCCCCCTAACTTTAACATAATTAAAATAGAGCAAAATTAAAGTTACATTTATTAACTAAATAATACCTATTTAAAACTAAATGCATACTTACCTGTGAAATAAAAGCTAAGCTAGCTACAATATAACTAATACAGGTAGCCCTTAGTTTACGCCGGGGTTAGGTTCCAGAAGGAATGGTTGTAATTCGATACCGTTGTAAATTGAAACCCAGTTTATAATGTAAGTCTATGGGAAGTGAGGGAGTTAGATTCCAGGCCCCTCTCAAAATTGTCATAAGTAACACCTAATACATTATTTTTAAAGCTTTGAAATGAAGACTTTAAATGCTTAAAGCATTATAAACCTAATTAAATATTCACACAACAGACTGTATCATCAAACTTAGTTTAATGAACAAAAACATTTTTTACTTGCATTTTTCTGCAAACAGTTCTCTGCATTCTTAGCATGTTAGATAATATTGGGTCCGCACCTATTCTATGCATTTCAATCTGGACTGATTAAGCAGTTAGGCACCTTCACCTCAAGTAGCTGGACAGGAAGATAATAGGGAAGTGGCTGCTAGATCCTGTTGCTCGATAGGTCTGGTCTGCTCTGTGTACACAGATTAATTTCAGTCTGCTAAGTTGCATAACTTTGCTGCAACACAAACAGACAGCTCCACCTACTGGCTATTTTAATTAGTGCACTGCTTTTCAATGCTTTTCAATAGTAGTCACATGACTGAAAAAAAGGTTGTTATTCTGAATCGGCTGGTGTAAACCGAGGGCCACCTGTAGTTATATTGTAGCTAGCTTAGGTTTTATTTTTATTTCACAGGTAAGTTTGTATTTATTTTAACTAGGTAGACTAGTTAGTAAATAGTTATTACCAATTTACTAATTACCTAGTTAAAATAAATACAAACTTACCTGTGAAATAAACCTAAGCTGCCTTACACTAAAACCTAACATTACAAAAAAAACAACTTACCATTACAAAAAATAAAAAAACACTAAATTACTAAAAATAAAAAAACCTACCATTACAAAAAATAACAAACGAATTTATCCAAAACAATAAAAAATATTCCTATTCTAATACCCTGTTTAAAAAAAAAAAAAAAGAAACACCCCAAAATAAAACCCCTAATCTATAATAAACTACTAAGGGCCCTTAAAAGGGCCTTTGGTAGGGCATTGCCCTAAAGGAATCAGCTCTTTTTCTACAAAAGAAAAACATACACCCGTCCCCCTAACAGTATACAAACCCCCACCCCCCAAACCTACAAAATTTAAATAAAGTAAAACCTAAGCTACTCATTGCCCTGAAAAGGGCATTTGTATGGGCATTGCCATTAAAAGGGCATTCAGCTCTTTTGCTGCCCATTAAAAATAAAAAATGGCTATTCTGAAAAAAAAAACAAAATGAAAAAAACACACAAAATAACAAACAAATTATCCAAAATAATAACAACTATTCCTACTCTAATACCCATTTTAAAAAAAACACCCCAAAATAAAAGAAACCTAATCTATATAATAATCTACCAATAGCCCTTAAAAGGGCCTTTTGTAGGGCATTGCCCTAAAGAAATCAGCTCTTTCTCTAAAAAAAAAATACAAAGACCCACTAACATTGCAATAGGATTTAAGCAGCTCTCATTCTATTGGCTGACTTGAATCAGCCAATAGAATGAGAGCTGCTTAAATCCTATTAGCTGATTTGAACAGCCAATAGGATTTTAGCAGCCCTAATTCCTATTTGCTGATTCAAATTTTTCAGCCAATAGGAATGCAATGGTGCCCCCAGTATAAAAGGGGTACCTTGCATATCAATCCTCAGTCTGCGACAGACAATTGCATGAAAAGGACCTCCACATCAGATCAATAGACTTCCTCCTGGACCTCCACCTTAGACCTTCGCCTTGGACCTCCGCCCTTGTACCTTTGCATTGAACCTTTGCCTGAATATCCACCTCTGTGCATCGACCGCTCCGCCTCCGCAGAGATGAAGAGGATGCCAGTCCCGTGATGGATGAAGATGGAGCTTCCTGGATGAAGATGGAGCCGCCGGGATGAAGATCGTTCAAGCAGGACTTCAGCAACTGTAAGTACATAAAGAGGGGTTAGTGTTTTTTTAAGGTTTTTTTGGGTGTTTTTTTATGGGGTTGGGCATTTCTTAAAAGAGCTGAATGTCCATTTAAGGGCAGGAAAAAGAGCTGAATGCCCTTTTTAAGGGCAATGCCCATACAAATGCCCTTTTCAGGGCTATGGGTAGATTAAGTTTTTTAGAATTTATTTTTTTATTTTGTGGGTTTAGGGGGGTGGGATTTGTAATGTTAGTGGGTCTTTGTATTTTTGTTTAGAAAAAGAGCTGATTTATTTAGGGCAATGCCCTACAAAAGGCCCTTTTAAGGGCTATTGGTAGTTTATTATAGATTAGGTTTCTTTTATTTTGGGGTGTTTTAAAAAAAAATGGGTATTAGAATAGGAATAATTGTTATTATTTTGGATAATTCGTTTGTTATTTTGTGTAATTTTTTTTTCGTTTTGGGGTGTTTTTTTTTCTTAGGAGTTGGGCATTTCATAAAAGAGCTGAATGCCTTTTTAAGGGTAGGAAAAAAAGCTGAATGCCCTTTTAAGGACAATGTCCATACAAATGCCCTTTTCAGGGCATTGGGTAGATTAGGTTTTACTTTATTTTTATTTTGTGGGTTTGGGGGGTGGGGGTTTGTATACTGTTAGGGGTTTATTTGTTTTTCTTTTGTAGGAAAAGAGCTGATGCCCTACAAAAGGCCCCTTTTAAAGGCCCACAAAAGGTTTTTTTTTTAGGTGGGTTTTTTAATTTTTTTTAAAAGGTTATTAAAATAGGAATAATTTTTATTATTTTGGATAATTTTGTTTGTTATTTTTTGTAATGGTATCAAATTATTATGCCTGAGGAAACGGTCCTTTACGGACTGAGAAACGCGTAGCAATTAAATACTTGTTTTTAGACAGACCCGGTTTTCTGTGCCTTTTTAATATTACCACAGTTTGCAGTGGTTATACCAAGTTTGGTTTTTATCCCTTTGTTCCATACACTGACATTGGAAACTCGTTTGGAAACAAGGCTGATCGTGTGAGCAGCTACCCTTTTGGGATAAACAACACAGCCCTTTGGACTTCCACAGTGGTGATGCGGCTCACCAGACGACACACAGCCGACTCCATCTACCTCATCTGACCCACCCACAGGTCTCCCGGGTGAGACCCCCAGCGTACTGACTGCTGGTCCTGAATGTCAGCCTGCCTGTATGCACCCAGTTGGTTCTAGGTGCTACTCCACTTGTGAGTAGATTTTATTATAACTACTGTTTTCCAGTTTTCCAAACTGATTCACACTATGTTGGCGCCCCTTGTTTTTCTATCCTCCTACTGTTCCAATAAAATACATAATAAAATAAACATTCATAAAATATTATAATGTTTTCTTTTTTTCCTTTTTCGATCTTTCAACATTGTGCTTTGTTCATCTTATACATAAAGCATGAAAATTCCTAACTATAGCCAGTATATTTTAATTGTTCAGAAGGTTGCAACCCACTAGATTAGATGAAGAGGAATCATACAAGTAAGAGGTGGGGGGGGGGGGGAGAAAAGAGCGGAGAGAGAAAAGAAGGGAGAAAATAAAATAAAAAATAATATAAATAAATAAATAAATAAGGGGTCTTAAATTATTCCATTCTATACGGCCAAGATCATTTCGTAGGTATCAGTTTTTCAATTTTAAGGCAGTGGTATCTCTCTAGGGCAGTGCTTTCCAAACTGTGTGTCGGGACACACTAGTGTGTCGGCAGCAGTGTGTAGGTGTGTCCCTGCTTCATCACTTTTTTTTTAAATTAAATTTTTTTTAAAATTGTTTTTTAGTTTCTGACTTTCCACCTGCCTGCTACACATATCACATGGTTGACACGTGTTTGATACCTAGTGGGTCACAGATCATCTTAACCAATTGGCACAGCTCAGTGGGAACTGCAACTATTACCATTGGTGGATTTGGCGGCACATTGGCTCCTGACTGCACTTGTAGTCTCCTTAATTGGCTCGTGACTGCAAGTGTAGTCAGTGAGTGGGACAGCAGTGTGTTTGCAGCATGGGCAGTAGTCAGTCAGACTCGCAGAGCTCTGAGTGTTGCAGCTTAAACGCTGAGCTGAAGTTAGAAGTCAGTGGGATTTTTTTGCAACTAGCTCCCAGTAGTGCATTGCTGCTCCTGATCTTGATATATGGATAGGAAGCTTAAAAATGCTTGATGATGAAATGTGAGTGTCTTTATCTAATATTACACCAAACATTCCAAAACTGTGTTCATCCCATCAACCTCATACATCCCATTAAAATAGTAAATAGCTATTGGTGTTATTAATCTTTTTTAAATTCTTGCACATACATACTGTTACTTGTAAATGCATTTTGTTATTATATAATTTATGTACATGTCGTATATTTTAAAACAAGTTAGTTTAACCTCCTTTTTGCTAGTACAACTGAATTACTGTGTCGCGAAATGATGTAGGTCTACAAAGTGTGTCACCAACATGAAAAGTTTGGAAAGCTCTGCTCTAGGGTAATTAATTAAAATACTTGTTGTTTCCATTCCAGTATGGAAGGTACACATTGTGTCTTCCATCTTTTAGGTATAAGTTTTTTTGCCCCGTCAACATTATCAGGAGGAGTGCTAATTTGGCTGAGTCTGTGATTTTGGGCATCATACTAAATAGTATACTTTCTGGTGTGTTTGGTATAATCATGCCCATCTTATCTGAGATGCAAGAAAATATTCCCTCCCAATAGGTTTGTAATCTGGGGCAGGACCACCATATGTGGATAAGGGAACCTTCCTCTCCACAGCCTCTCCAGCATCTGTTGCTCAGAGAAGGAAATATTTTATGGAGCTTTGAAGGGGTGAGGTACCAACGACTCAAAAGCTTTATGTGAATCTCTTGTATAGTAGCCGATACTGAGGATCGTTTTGTAAGTGCAAAAGTTTTTATCCAAGAGTCATAGTCCAACTCTTGAGATAACTCTCTATTCCAATTTATGGTGTAGGATGGAAGTGTTCTGGGGTTTTCTATGGAGGTTAGTTTATATAGGATAGATATGAGGTGCCTAGGTGTAACTGACTGGATACATAGTTTTTCAAAGTACGTTAGTTCACGTCCCATATCTTTCTTATGTTTATGGTGCGAGATATAATGAATTAGTTGGTTGTATCTGAGCCAAGAGGAGAAAATCTCTCTGTGTGTTTCTGCTAACTGAGCTTGTGTTTTAGCAATGTTATTTCCTGTGAGAAATTGTATGGAGCCTATTTTTAGGCTATAGGGTTGTTTAATAAGGGACCCCATCTTACAGTATGGGAGGGCCGTGTTCTCAATTATGGGTGAAAGGGGAGAATGGTTAGAAGAGATGTGCATGCTGGTCGCTAATGTCTTATCCCATTTGGCTAATGTTTCTGCAGTGATTATGTATTTATGCAGGTATTTTGGCCTATGGGCCGGAGAGGTCCAAGCCAGTGTTCCTACATTGTTCAACTGAAAGATCTGCCTGTCTAGATGTATCCACGCCTTATTTGTGTTATTATGGGACCATTCAATTATGTGCTGAAGGAAGATCGCTTTTCTGTATGCTGATAACTGTGGTAGCCCCAGGCCTCCCCTATCCCTTGGCAAATACATTGTTTTCTTCGGAACTCTAGGTTTTATATTTGCCCAAATGTATTGTTCAAAGACTGTTTGCAATTGTTTTATGTAACCTTCCTGCATAGGCATTGGTATTGTCTGGAGAATGTATAGAATCCTAGGAAGGACGTTCATTTTGATTACTCCTAGCCTCCCAAGCCATGACAAAGGTTTGTTCTTCCATATTGAAAGATCTCTAATGATTTCATTTTTTAATGGAATATAGTTTTGTTTAAAGAGATCTTGTATGGAGGGTGTCAGAAAAACACCCAGATATTTGAGTTTGTGTTGGGCTATGGATATATTGTACTTCTCTTTTAGTTTTTGTATTTGATGTGTCGGAGTATTTATATTCAATAATTCCGATTTATTTAGATTAAGGAGGAAGTTGGAAACCTCCCCATATTAATTGAGTTCTTTTAGCAACTCGGGTACAGAGGTCTCAGCTTCTGTTAGAGTAAATAGGATATTGTCTGCATATAGAGATTGCTTAAATTCCACATCCCAAACACTTAAACCTTTAATTTTGGTATTTTTCCTATTTTTTTGAGCTAATACTTCAATGGATATGGCGAATAACAGGGGCGAGAGTGGACACCCCTGCCTTGTCCCGTTACTTATGAGAAATGAGTCTGATAGTGTGCCATTAACTCTTACTTTTGCATTTGGGGCTGAGTAAAGGGCCAAGGACATATTTAGAAAGGCTTCTGGTAGTCCCATTTCTCTCATTGCCCTCTGCAGAAAAGGCCAGCCTACCCTATCGAAGGCCTTCTCTGCGTTGGTCGAGAGTAAGACCATTGGGATCCCTGTCACCCTTGCATGATTTACTAATTGTATAACTTTCGTAACATTATCCCTAGCTTCCCTCTGAGGTACGAATCCCATTTGGTCAGTAGAGATCAAGTTGGGTATAAATTTATTTAACCTGTTCGCTAGGATCTTAGCCAAAATTTTCATATCCGTGTTAATTAACGATATCGGTCTAAAATTCCCTGGGCATGTTGCCGGCTTTCCTGGTTTGGCAAGTACTGTAATATGCGCCTCTAAAAGCATTTTTCAGAGCTTGGGGTCTTCCCTGAGACTATTAAATAGTTGCAACATGTGCTTGGCTAGAGCTCCTTCGCATTTTTTATAGTATTTTGACAAAAACCCATCAGGGCCAGGGCTTTTGTTTGAAGGGGAATCTTTAATAGCTTGGTGTAGCTCTTCTGTCGTTATAGGGGTTGCTAAGGAATCTGCTGCTTCCTTATCTATAGTCTGGAGCCCTACGTCTGAAAAGTATTGATTAGTTTTATCTTTGAATGCCGGAGTGTCTTGTGTTCTAGTTTCATCTAGGTTATATAGTGTATGGTAATACTTCCTAAAAGTAGCAGCGATATTGGCACTGTCTTTAATTTTTTGGCCCTCCGGTGTTGTAAGGGAGTGAACATGTGTGTTTAAAGGAATAGCTTTAAAATCAAATACACAAACAGTTAAATTTATTACTACATATGGAGAAGGTATTATGAATGTTAAAAAAATACTTAATAAATTTTGGCCTATTTTAAAAGGGGACCCTCTGATAAAAAATGAATTAGATGCAAAGCCAAACGTTGTATATAGAAAAAATACTAATTTGAAGAATATACTGGCCCCAAGTAAGTTGAAGGAACAAAAACCAGTCAAGCATAATATCAATTTTTTAAATTTAAAAGGTACCTATAGATGTCACAAAGCTAGGTGCCCCATGTGCAAATGTATTAATAAAGAAAGATCAGTTTTTAGATCAACATCAGGACAGGAATATACAGTCAAACAATTTATTACGTGTAAAACCTCTTATGTAGTATATCTTTTAGAGTGTAGCTGTCTATTGAAGTATGTAGGTCGTACGAAGAGATGCCTATCCAAGAGATTTAGTGAACATATTTATAATATAAAGAAGCCCATCTTAAAACATAGTGTACCAATTCACTACTCTCAAAAACATGCTTGTGACCCCAAATGCCTTACTGTGATGGGCATAGAAATGATTAAACCGAGTTCCAGGGGTGGTGACAGACTTTTGGCCCTTAGGCGCAGAGAGACATTCTGGATATACAAATTGGGAACTCTTGCGCCTAGGGGTCTAAATGTCGACTTAGATGTGGCAGCATACATAACATAAATTGTAATACTAGTGAATAACTAATATTATTAATAATAATAAAAAATTTTAATAAGTTATTTAATTTTTAGAATTTAAAATGGATATAAAATAAGATTTTTTAGGATAATGTATTATGTATTAATTTTAAAAAAATGTAATTAAGTTAGTAATAAGTATAATATACTTTTTAAGTTTTAGGACCCAACCAATTATGTATTTATTAATCTTGTTCCTGTATTTGTGTATATATGAATATTTTTTTAATTACTCATGTTAAATTATTATATTTAAAATATTTAGACAACAAACTGTTTTAGATATAGAAATAGGATAATATATTGAATTGTTACAAATTTTTATCTAATATTATTCAAATATTAAGTGCAATAACTGATTCTATAGATAGATGGTGCTGTTGCACAGGATATAAATTAACAATGAAGAGACAGTCTGGTAGATCACTATTCCTCTTGAGAAAGCGCCCAGTAGGGGGCGAGAAACGCGTTGAGGCAACAAGCTCTGCAAGCCTGTGTGTACTGGGACCAAGGGAAACATCGATCAGCTGTTTGTCGGGTGTTGACGTCACACGCCGACCGGAAAATCTGCTGCTGTTCTCCCGAGCTACCTTTGACCACACAAGCACCGGGCTATATCGCTATACAAAGAAACCTTTTTGTGCATGTCTTTATCTCGCATATTGTGAGTATTCTGGCTAAAGTTTTTTGTCAATAAAGTGCTGTTTTTACATACAATATTGCACTATTGGAGTCTATCTGTTTGCATTCACAGATTGCGCTGTCTGTTGTGGGATTGGAGATATGTGTTTAGTTGTTTCCTCTTCAAGCTCCTAGCTAGCACCTTTCCTGTCTTATTCCCGCCTTCATAGTAATACTGCTTGAGGAATAATGCTTTACATTGAAGAACTTCATTCAAGTGTTGTTTTAGTTCTAGTCTAATGTTGGTGAGATCTCCTGTTATTTTATCATCCGAAGGGTTCATGTTATGTTTAGCTTCTAAGGAGCCAAGTGTTTGTAGCAGTTTAGTGTGTTTTTTTCTAGCGATTCTATTCAATTTAGATTTATGCTTTATTAAGATCCCTCTAACTACTTACTGGTTTATGTGCCTCCCATTCTACCTGATGAGATGTGGAGGATTGTGAGTTAATTGCAAAGTATTCATTTATATCCTTTTGGATAGCTTCTACCAGTATTGGATCATTCATCAGTGAATCATCCGTTCTCCATATCTTAGTTGAAATAGGGATATCGGGCCACAGCACTTGGCAGGTTACCGGTGCATGATCTGACCATGTTATAGGGCCAATTTCACACCTATTCGTGATAGATAGACCATGTGAATCCGTAAATATATGGTCAATTCTTGTGTAGCAATTATGGGGGTTAGAGTAAAAGGTGTAATCCCTATCTAATGGATGGAGAAATCTCCAGATGTCGTGAAGTGTAAGACTTTGGAGAGTGTTTTTAATGGGTTTCAACGTAGAGTTAGGTACACTGGAGGTCCCCCTGGATGAATCCAGAGAGGAGTCAAAGGAGAGGTTAAAATCTCCTGCCAAGAAAGTTACACCCTGAGAGTGGTCAAGGAGTAAATTAGCGATTTTTTTAAAGAATCCCGATTGTGCAGTGTTAGGAGCATAAATGTTGAGGAGTGTGATTTGGTGGCCATAAAGTGACCCCTTTAAAAGAATATATTGTCCCTCTTGGTCTCTCTCAATGTGAAGTACTTGTAATGGTAATGTTTTTTGTATGAGTATACCTACACCGGCTTTTTTGTTTGGCCCTGAGGCAAAGTAAGCTGATGGATATTGTGCATTGTACCATTTAGGCTCCCTTCCCCTCTGAAAGTGAGTCTCCTGAAACATCAGGATGTGGCTACTTAACTTATTCAGCTCTCGGAAGGCAATGGAGCGTTTGCCGGGATTATTTAATCCTTTAGCATTTATTGTGGTCACCTGAATTGTATGATCTTGGAATTTACTAACCTTGAATACATTTTGGCGTTCTGGGGGTGGGGGAAAAAAAAAAAGGGGTAGAAGCAAAGAAGGAGAAGAAGGAAGAGGAGATGAGTTAGATCAAACATTTTTTAGTCTGAAACAAAAGGGGTTGCAATATATATCTCAGAGTTACAGTGGAACAATAATAATTTTGTCAAAAGACGTAGTGTCTCTAACTGAGAATCTAAACTAATAACTCTTTCTTACAATGCCGGGTATTTATTTATTTATTAACACATTATTATTGTTTGTTTATTGCCGAATTGGGTATACGGGGTAGTATACCCAATTCGGCAATAAACAAACAATAATAATGTATTAATAAATAAATAAATACCCGGCATTGTAAGAAAGAGTCACAGTCTCAGGTAAGGGGGAAAAGGAAAGTAAAGGGGGTGAGGATACATGGGGGTGGGGGAGGGGGGAGGAAGAGGAGGGGTGTGGAGATTGTGGGGGAGGAAGGCCAGTACTGAAGTGGAGGACCTTCCATACTTAATTATTTTAAGGCCCAAGGGGAGCGATGGGAGGTGGGGGTTGGAGAGGAGCATAAGCGGACCTTAGAGAGGAAATGAAAATTGTTATACATAGTACATTCAGATTTTCTAAGGAGGAAATAACAATATCTATAAACAATAAGTAAACTTTTAGTATGGAACTAATACCTTCTATAAACATTTAGAACTTGTTCCACTATCAATAACTTTTTTTTTTTTCATATTAAGCTTGCTCAACTATCTGTGTCATTTTAAGCTAGATATGCTAACTGCCAACTTTAATTACTCTTAGTGTATAGAGGTTATCAGTGTTCACATTTATAGGTTTCTGTTTAAACCGTTCACTCTAGTAGGAGAAACTTTAATAACAGTCTTTTCAGTCAGTATATTTAAGCAAAACCATATATATATGTCTCTTTACAGACCAAGGAACATTATTATCCCTTATAATACAATACATAGGAGCCTCATCGCTCTGATAAGCAATGGGGGTACTTATCTATGCTTCAGAGGTAGAGTCTCTGGGGGATGTTGATGATCTATGTGCCTCTCTTCTTGGAGCGAGATCCGTGGTCTTCTCTGAAGTTCCCTGTAAATTAAGATCCTTGTAGAATAGTTGGGGATCAGTCCCAGGTCTGTATATGACAGTCCTGTTGTTGTGGTTGACTATCAATGACACAGGAAATCCCTATCGCTACTGCACTTTATTTGAGCGAAGATGAGAGGTTATGTCAGAGAGTTCCCGGTGTTTTTGGAGTGTTGCTGGAGAGAGATCTGAGAATACTTGTATTTCCTCACCTGCGTGAAAGATGGGATGTTTCATTCTATCACACTTTATCATTTCCTCCTTGTCTTTAAAACTAAGAAACTTTACTATAATGTCTCTAGGAGGCGCCTTAGGGGGAGGCTTAGGCCTAAGTGCCCTGTGGGCCCTTTCAATATGGATTTCTTTTGCCGAGGGGGTATCCATCATAACCCTGAATAATGCCTGAAGATATCCCTCAATAGCTGGAGTGTGAACCGTCTCTGATATGCCCCTGAATATGAGGTTATTGCACCTGCAGCGGTTATCTAGGTCTTCCATTTTGTTTGTTAAAAAGTGCAGGTGTTCTGATTGATTCTGTATTTCTGTTGAATTATTCTGAAGATTGACAGAAATGGCATTGTGTTGCTCTTCAATCTTTAGGACTCTTTGATCAAGAGCACTCAGATCCTTTTGCAGATCCCCAAATAAGTTCCTCATTTCTTGAAGTACACCTTTTATATCTTCCTTTGAAGACAAGTGCTGTATATCTTCCTTAGTGACAAAGGGAGAATGCGAATTATCAGCTTGGGATTCCTGTATTGATCTGGATTCTTGATTATTTGCCATAGTGTCTCTTAAATTGTCAGATTTAGGATCAATTGGTTTGAGATAATGGCTCAAAGGGTTAGAGTTGTTAGATTTCCCAGACTTGTTCTGTCTCTTATAAGGCATCACATAGGCAAATGGCAATATGGAGTTAGGGAGAGTGATCCTGTTTCAGAGTGACCGTATCTGCACACCAGTATTAAGAGCCTCTTAATATTTATTTGGAGTTATCCTCTCAATTATATAGTGAAAAGTACCAGAATAAAGGGAAGAGCAAGACAAAAGTAAAATAAAGTTTCTCTTTGTTTCCAATATATCTCTGTCACACTTCCATTCTGTCTTTTGGATGCTCCTAATCCTGTTTTATTTTCAACTTAGTATGTGTGAAAGATCAGAAGCAACCTATACCTTCAGCAGTAATTATATACGATCTTCTAAGAGGAGTAAAATTCCTGAGTTAGGGTTATTGGTTAAGTATATGGGCCTGCTGCTGCAATCGTAGTGATGCTCCCTTCAGATTAACATTGTCCCAAGTGTTAGGCTACCAACATTATAGTGATGAGGGATAATTTGTTGTATAATGGGGTAAGGGGGAAATAGGTCACCACACACCAGAGTCTCTGCACTGTTCGGTTGGCCTTATCAAGCAGTCTCTGCTTGTGACGCAGCTCCGTTGGGGTTGGTGGCGCCTGTAGGTTAGCCGTGCTCCGATGCAGAGGCTTGATTGATCCTCTAGTTATTTCAGCGTGTTTGCTCCGCTTGTTGCCTCAAGCAATTGGTAAGGCTGTCACAAAGGTGCTACTTCCGACTAGTGTGGTGTGTCTGATGGAGTCTCTCCGTTGCCCGGGACAAACACTGCCACCATACAAGGCCTCTGGAGCGCATGTTACAGATCAATGCTCCTTTACCATTAAATAGGTCCGTCCTAGTTATCTTCTTCTGTCGGAAGATTGCCCCCGCTTTGCTAGTTATTGCCCTCCAGGAATTGGGATAGGGATAAAGGGGGAAATGCCGGGTTATAGCTATACTGCCGTTTTGGGTATTAGGAGCCCTTCTATTTTGCAGCCATCTCCCAGCATGGCCAGACTCCACCCCCAAAATCTAAATTTTACATTGAAATTAACAATGCAGGTAGATTACTCAGTAGATCACTTAAGAAAAAGAGATATGCTTCGTTTTGTTTGTTGCATTACTCACAACACTGGTAAATCCCTCACAAAAAATGATGATATCGCAGATAGATTTGCTTCCTATTATAATGCACTTTATAACATCAAACTCCAACACTACTAGAAGAAGACAAACAATCTTTAGATGCACCACTAACACTTCAGAAAATAGTTACCACTATACAATCCCTTTCTGTGGATAAATTACTAGGTCCAGATGGATTTACAGCAAAATTCTATCAACTCTTATCTGCCAAATTGAGTTCTCAACTTCTAATACTATTCCAATCCATTGATCAAGGTAATACATTTTCAGAGCCACTTCTTGAAGCCTTAATCTCAGTCATATGGAAACCGAATAAACCTCTTGACCAGTCAGTAATTATAAACCAATATCTTCAATAAATTTAGATATTAAGATTTGCGCAAAAATTCTAGCTTATCGTATGAACACCATTCTCCCAAAATTGATCCATCCTGACCAGGTGGGTTTTGTAAAAGGTTGTGAGGCTAAAGATAATACCATAAGGTTGCTCCATACTATTCAATACGCTAATGATAATAAACATGCTCTGGCCATCCTCTCTACTGATGCAGACAAGGCATTTGACAGGGTCGACTGGAATTTTATGTAGTTGGCCCAGTCAAAGTTTGGATTTTCCAATATCTTTATTTCTAGAATCCGGGTACTATATACTAATCCACAAATTAGAATAATTATCAATAATACACTATCCCAATCTTTACCTATCTCTAATGGCACCCAACAAGGTTGCCCGCTTTCCCCTTTGCTTTTCGACCTAACAGTAGAAATGCTCTCAACACAAATAAGAAATCACCCTGAAATAGTAGGTTTCACTTATGATAAAATTAACCAAAAATGTCTCCTTTTTGCTGACAACATTGTTTTTACTCTAGAGGATCTGATGTTGACTTTACCAGCATTAATTAAAATTTTAGAAGAATATAAGCAGGTCTCAAATTTTTTTGTTAACATGAGTAAATCCAGTCTAATGCCCATAAATATGACACAGACTGACTTATGTTATATAAGCCAACATACGTAATTCCCAATAGTCAATAACATAAAATACTTGGGACTGCATATACCACAAGATTTATTCCATACTAACTATATTAAATTACAGACCACCACACTAACAATGCTGGAGAGCTGGCATAAGCAAGGACACTATATGTGTTCCAAACTTTACCTATCCTCATACCCAATCAATTTTTATTGACACAACAAAAGATGATGGAGAATTTCATATGGTCCTATAAAGAACCCAGGGTTGCAAGGCAAACTCTATATCTTAGTAAAGAGGACGGTGGACTGAATGTTCCTAATCTTAGAAATTATTACAGAGCAACCCACCTAGCTAGAATTATTGCTTAGAACCACAATAACCCAGGCAAATTTATCCTCTCTACATTGCATGAGAGATATTTGTTGGATACCTAAACAAACTAGACCAGAAGGTATTTTGAAAACTAAAATTATTAAAGCTACTTTAGAAGTATGGGATACTGTAGTGAATTTACTATCAACACCAATGTCACCGTTGACTCCACTGTTAAATAACCAACTTTTCTTTATCGAATGTCCTTTCTCGTGCAACACAGAAAAAACAGAACATCAAAACCTTCCTATTTACTTATTATCCAATACATACCATATTAAAGAGAGAACTTTACTCAATGACACTATTGACCCATCATTTAACACATGGTTTGCATAGCTTCAAATCCGACATGCAATAAACACTCGTCTGCATAAGCAAACTATCCTGAGACCACTTACCCAATTTGAAAACATATGTACTAATCCTAAATTATATAAATATCATCTGGCCTTCACATATAAACTGCTAAAGGGATCTTTCCCTACAAAACGACCCGTATATTTATCAAAATGGGAATCTGAATTACAATGCCAGCAAAATGACAAATTTTGGAAAGCAGTTTCAAAATGACACATACCCATTTATCCATAACCTTAAACAAACTGAATTTTAAGATTTTCACAAGATGGTATCTCACTCCCCACAGACTAAGGGAAATATTCCAGGGTGCTTCATCCAGCTGCTGGAGAAGATGTGGAGAAATAGGCACCCACTCACACATATGGTGCTCCTGTCCTAAACTTGGGTTATACTGGAATCAAATTGAAAGCTATATTAACCAAACACTAGACATATATATTTCTCTTACGGCCAATATTCTTTATATTACTTGTATGTATAGACAAAAATTATTTGGTTTGATGATTTCCTGTGCTAAGAGATTGATTCCAAGACTCTCGAAACATCAAGTTACACCAACTTTATGTCAATGGATTTCCAAAATGAACCACGTTATTTCTTTGGAAAAGATGCATTATTGTTTTATAGGGAAGCGGGATTCTATTCTTTATATTATTTTTATCTGGGATCAAAGACCCCAATCTCCCTAATCTGTTTTAACAAGGGCTGTTTAATCATCTCATATACTTTAGTAGTTTGGCACTTTTTCCCTTCTCTCATCCCCTCTCCCTACCCGTTTCTCCTATACCCTTCCCTAAGAAAACTTTAGTTGGTTATATACTAGATGCTTGAATGTGTTCACCATGTGAAAAAGTTATATATATGCTATTTGTATTTATGTGAACAATTGACGTGTATTATATGAATAACCTAATAAAAATTATTCAAATATAAAAAGGCAAACTTGTATCCTTGGATACTATAGGCCAATTCTCTTTAATCGTAATTGCTACAATACTGGATCCTGGGTTAAATGTGGTTATAAGATTAAAACGGTTACTGGTATAAGTCGTTTTTTTTTCTCATGGTCAAACTCTCCTGTTTCCACTGTTCTGCAACATAACACTGATCCATGATCAGTTGTTGTGGATATCCCCTTATGAGAAAGCGTTGTGACATTTCCTGTAGCTGGGTTTTCTTGCAGGAATCTTCTGTGTTGTTTCGCACAACCCACAGGAGCTGTGATGAGTTGACCCCATTTTTCTGGAAGTGTGGGTGATAGCTAGAGTAGTATTGAGTGTTTCTCTGTTTCCTTATGGTACAAAGTGGTTTGTAATCTACAACCCTCATCAACCTTAAGTTTAAATATTTCCAAATCCAAGAAATTGATTTTGTTGAAATCCCATTCTATCTTGGAAAAAATAGTGGATTCTAATGTGTTAAGTTGGTTAAACCAAACCAAAAGAGAATCAGAAGAAAATGTTATGTGACTCATACTTAGCCATATAAATTTTGGCATACGATGGGGCCATACTCAACCTCATCGCTGTACCCAAAATCTGTAGAAAAAATATTTTTTAACCTGATAAAATTATTTTCTAAACAGAACTCCATCAGATGCAAAAAAAAACTAAATGGGGGGAACCAGAGTAATGTTTGTTAGCAACCAGGAGTTTCCTAACTCCTAACATTTCTATACCATGCTGGTGAGTAATCACTGTGTATAAACTCACAATGTCCATTGTTACAAACCTATCTGTCTAATATTATATTGGCTTCCTAAAATTCATAGGTCTCTTGTAGATCCCCCTGGTCAACCTATTGTTTCCTCCAGGGGTTCTTTACTTCATCCATTGGCTGAATTTATTGATTTTTTCTCTCCAACCTGTAGTTCAATCAACTAGATCTTATCTAAGGGACTCATTTGAACTTATCATCCTGCTTGGTGAATTGGGTGACTGGTGTGATAAAGATATCTTTGTAACAATGGGTGTTGTGAGTCTATACATGGTAATTCCTCACCATCATGGTATATAAATGGTTAGGAAACTCATGGTTGCTAATCAACATTACTCTGGTCCCCCCATTGCATTTCTTTAGCATCTGATGGAGTTCTGTTTAGAAAATAAGATTTTTAGGTTTGAAAATGATTTTTTTCTACAGATTTTGGGTACAGCGATGGGGTAGAGTATGGCCCCATCGTATGCCAACATTTATATTGCCATGTATGAGTCACATAACATTTTCAATTCTTCACATAGATCCATCAGATTCTACCGTCGTTATATTGACAATGTGTTCCTCATTTGGAGGGGCACTTCTGAGTCTTTTTTGGTTTGGTTCAACCAACTTAATGCATTAGAATCCACTAATCATTTCAAAATAGAATGGGATTTCAACAAAATCCCTTTCTTGGATTTGGAAATATTTAAAGTTAAGTTTGATGAGGGTTGTAGATTACAACCCACTTTGTACCATAAGGAAACAGAGAAAAACTCAATACTACACTACTCTAGCTATCACCCACACTTCCAGAAAAATGGGGTCAGCTCCTCGCTGCTCCTGCGGGTTGTGTGAAACAACACTGAGGATTCCAGCAACAGGAAATGTCACAACGCTTTCTCAGGAGAGGATATCCACAACAACTGAACATGGATCAGTGTTCTGTTGCAGAACAGTGGAAACAGAAGAGTTTGACCATAAGAAAACAATGGACTGATACCAGTAACCATTTGAATTTTATAACCACATTTACCCCAGGATCCAGTATTATAGCAACTATGATAAAAGATAATTGGCCTATAATATCCAAGGATACAAGTTTGCCTTTTTATGATTCACCTCCCCCACGGATGATAACATTTACAAGTTGCCATCACCCCCATACGAATAGAACCTACATGATCAAACATAGACTGACCTGTATGTCAGAATATGTGGTCTATCTCATTGTTTGTCCCTGTTTAGACTTGCCAATCCTAAAACAGCTATTCGCCAAGCTCTAAAAAATGGTTGATTAACCTGTTGCAAGACATTTATTGCAAGCTAGACACTCCATTTCATCTTTGAGGACTATGTTAATTTATCACATCCCTCCACTATAACAGGGTGGTGATAGGGCCCAAGCCCTGTTACATTTGGAAGCCAAGTGGATCTTTGATCTGGATATGGTCACTCCAGAGGCCTTAACACAATGGTGGATTTTGGCTTTAAGTGGCCTCATCTTTTCTTCAGTTTGAGCGACCGGCCGTGTCTGGCTGTGCCGGATTGTGATGTTTGAATTATATGTATTTATATTCTGCTTTATTTTAGAACACATTTGTCTTGAGAAAGGCCCAAGTTGGGGCCGAAACATCGACTATCAAAAGGAAAACCTGGCGTATTGCAAATAAAAAGTATTTGTTTGATTGATCTAAAAAAACGCCTGTGAGTGCCCTTCTGAAAAATAGGTATATAGGTATATATATATATATATATATATATATATATATATATATATATATGTATGTATATATATATGTATGTGTGTCTTTTTGTGTGTTTCATTTAATTCAAAATTAGGCTCACCAAAATCATCAGCTCCAGGCCCATGAAACTGACTGCATCACTACAGTGCATTGTTGCAGTCAACATCTAGATAGGAGAAACCCAGTGGAGGAGGAAAAAACCCATAATCCGTCTATGCACCTGACGTTGCATATTATATACGCAATTTGCATAGCCAGATTCTGTTTTCTTCTTCCTCACAGTACTGAGCTGTATCCTGCACTGTTTTCTGTCCAGCTGGGGGGGGGGGTGACACCATGAGTTACCGCACCGGGTGACACCAACCCTAGTGATGCCACTGGGCTCTTGCTATAAGCAATAAGAACTTTGCGGGAATCTCCTCTAATGATAAGCTACATAGTTTCTATCTACTCTTTGGGATATGCTGCATTTCTAAGTTATATAAGATCCTAGTATTATATGGTAATTAATGTTATCTCCCTGTGCGACATTGATACCAGTGGGTATAGAGTGAAACACTTAGGGTTAACGAAGATGACTAATGACGATGATAACTTGTGTAAATATTGATGTGTATAACATACGCTTTGTTCATATTTATGTAATTATATCTATTTTCTATTTTCTAGTTTAAATATCACTGGATGTTATCCGACGAATGCTGTAGCCCACTAACTCTCAATAGCACTAAGCGTGTACATAACCGCTTTTTTTACACCATCACCATGGTAATGTTTACTGTTGCCATGGTGACACCGGAGATGGCTGATGACGTCATCGGATGGCGCAGCTTTATTTGCTACTTACACATCAGGTGCAGTGATTGAGCGAGCTAACAGCATAATGCCGGATATCAATTTAGCTAAGAGGTAAGGGGTATATAAGGGTGGTTAAGATGGGTGCTCTTTATGTCATTGTGGCCTCCATTTGAGAAAGGCTCATGCATGAGCTAAAACGCCATGGCTTAAGGCCTCTGTTTGGATTTCTTATGCACATAAAAGGCTTGCTGTTTGAATTCCTGTTGTCGCCTGCTTTTTTGTATTTCCCACATACACTGGTCTAGTAGGAGTTTACTTGGACTCTGGATACTCTGTTTTGCAGTGCACCAGGAGGTTGGACCTTTTTGAGTTTCCCAACAGGTTGAGTATATATATATATATATATATATATATATATATATATATATATATATATATATGTGAATGCAAATGGATTTGTGAGTTTTTGTGTGTTGCGTATATGTATACATTTGTGATTGTATATACCTATATGTGTGTGCATGTATGTATATATGTTTAATATTGTATATATGTGTGTGTCTGCATGTATGTGTGTTTGTGTACATGTGTGTGTGTGTGTATGCTTATGCTTCTGCCTGTGTCTGTGTATATGTTGTTGGTCTGAGATAAGTTATTAATCTCTATTTAAAAAAAATAGCTATAGCAGAGTTTCACAGGTTCTAATTTGAGAAAATGCATTGCCTGTTCCTTTTATGCAGAGACATGCATTATTAATGTAGACTGTACCTGCTGGCACACTTAGCATACCATGTTAACATGCACCAGTGGGTACAATAACATCTGCTTCACATGTACAAGGAAAACTTGACTTTATAAGATCCCAGAGGAGCAACTTTAAATTCAAAGATAAAACAATTTAATGAAACAGTAGTCATGTTATTTGCAAGCTGTTAATCACAAACATTAACATTCATGCGAGTGCACTTTTTTTATAGGAAAATTAAATCTGCAAACCTTAACTTCTTACAAAATCTGGGAAATCTTTCAGAGCATTATGCAAATTTGTTAATTTAAAATTGGACATCCCTATTAAGGAGTTGTATTTTTTTAGTTTATATTTACTGTACTAATTTCAAACCATAACTAAATAAACACAATGCAAAAATAAAAAGTAACAATAAAAAATTTTAAATGTGAAAAAGATTTAAGCTTTTGTTAACTCAAACACGTATTCTTATCATATCAAATGGATATTATATTATGTTGTATATGAAATGCCCACAGGGGATGTTCCCCCATTAATTATTGTATTTATTTATTCATCAAACCATTTAAGCTTATCATAAAAACCTTATTATTATATTTTTGAAATCACTAAAACCAAATTATCATAAATATAAAACATGTTCACTTACATTTTCTCAAGATATCTTAAGCCTTCAGAAGGTGTTTTATGGTTTCTCAAATACATGACGTTGCCGAGTAAATCCTCATTTTGTTATTGTTCAGGTAATAATACTCCTCTAATTCTAGAAATTCAGAAAGTTGTTTAACTCATAATTATTTATTGGGGACTTCTACTCTTCCAATTTTTAGCAATTAGGAATTTGGCACTATTGGTGATTATATAAAATAATTACAGACAGGGTTCATATTTTAGTTTGGGAGGTTTGTTTAGGAGCCATATTATTGGGTCTTTTGCACACTGTATTTACAAGATCTCCTTGCCTTCTGTGATAATCTCGCTCCAAAAATCTTGAATCACTGAGCACCACCACCACATATGGTTGGTGGTGGTACTAAGTGATTTAGTAGGAAATAAACAGTGTAATCTGCAGGGGTGAGATACCATCTATGTAATAATTTCAAATTAATTTCAAACATTGAAGAAGAAATATAAGCTTTTCTTGTAGCTTGGAAAATTAAAAGCCCTGTTTGTGGGAATATAACAATTCCTAAATCATTCTCACAGCTTTCTAGAAATTGAGGGATGTAGCCAGGTAAGTTACAAACCAGCAATCCATATATCATGGAAAGTTTATGGCTCAGCAGAGGGGTCCTAGTGCATAGTTTTCAAAAATTAGTTAAGCGACTAGTTTACATATTTCTAAATTGTTTATGATGTATAAGGAAGTTATATACACATCAATGGGTAAACCAATCCTTAAAGCAAGTAAAACCTTGGTCAGTCAGATCTGATTATGATTTCATTATCCGTTAAAGAATAAGTAAGTAAGTCATGAATATGGGAGGAAAGTATTTGGCTAAATACTTTATAACCCAGATCTAATTATCTGCTTTCCACCAAATATGTCAGCGGTGATAGTCTAGAGGAAATATTGGCAAACACATGTAATGCCTGCTCTCAAACCTGACAGGTTTCTTTAATCAAGGGGTTTTGAGTGGTTATAATTTTACCTAGAGTCAATAGACTCCATCAAAGTCTGCCCCATCTTCCCCATTCATTATTTGTGAACTGCCTGACCTCACCTCAGCTGCCCTGAATTTGTATGCCAGCCCCTTTAGTCCATTGTTCTAACCACGTCATAAAGATCAGGAAATCAAGGAGAACAAGTTATTACAAATTATTATTATTATTACTAAAATTATTTTTATTAATAATAATTATAACTACACTTTTGCATTCATTTTCAGATAGATTACGAGTTTTGCGTTATGAGTGAAAAAGCATTGTCATGCTTCATAACGATGCTTTTCCCCTAACGCCGCTATTACAAGTCTTGTAGGTATAGCTGTACCGCACACCTTTTTGGCTGTCACGCAACGTCAGTACCGCACTTTAAAAAAAGTAATTTTTCAATCGGACTCCCATAGCGCCGGTATTACGAGTTTTGCTGTGAGGCCAAAAAGTGAGTGGTACAGCCTAAAATGACAAGATCTGTACCGCCATCTAAAGTCAGCAGTTATAAGTTTTACACTGCAAAGCTGTAGCATAAAACTCATAACTAAACTGTTAAAAAGTACACTAACACCCATAAACTACCTATTAACCCCTAAACCGAAGTCCTCTCGCATTGCAAATACTAAAATAAAATTATTAACCCCTAATCTGCCGCTCCGGACATCGCCACCACTTAAAAAATGTATTTACCCCTATTCCTCCGCTCCCCGACATCGTTGCCACTATAATAAACCTATTAACCCCTAAACCGCCACACTCCCCACATCACTACATGAATATATTAACCCATAACCCTATTGTAACCCTAAGAATAAGTCTAACCCTAACACCCCCTAACTTAAATATAATTAAAATAAATCTAAATAAAACTTACAATTATTACCTAAATAATTCCTTTTTAAAACTAAATACTTATCTATAAAATTAATTGTAAATGTTATTAATGTGAATTCATAACAAAACTACAAATCTTCATTTCATTTTCACAAAACAAATATCCAAATGAATGCACCAACTATTTTAAAGAAATTTAGTAAACACTATCGAAATTCGTCAGTATTCATTCATACATACTAACATAGCAACATGGTAGATGAGGTTAAAAAAAGACTGAAGTCCATCGAGTTCAACCTATACAAATCTGATATAGTTGACCTTAAATTAACCCCTTCAAACGGTGACCCATTTAACACAAGCAATCATATCCATGAATTCTGTTTATAGCAAGAAATGTATCCAAACCATTTTTAAATGTATCTAAGGTATTGTCATTCACTACCTCCTTTGGTAATGAGTTCCACAATTTTATTGCTCTTACAATGAAAAAAACATTTCCGTTGCAGGAGATTAAATTTCCTTTCATCCAGCCTTAAATTGTGACCTCTTGTCACAAACAATTTTCTTGGAATAAACAGTGCTTCTGCCATCTCTGTATATGGGCTTGAATATATAAAACTCCTTTTTTCTAGAGAAAACAGACCTACGGCTAGATTTAGAGTTTTGTGGCCAAAGGGGTGTGTTAGCTACGCGTGTTCCCCCCCACCCCGCACCTTTTAAATAACGCTGGTATTGAGAGTTCTCTGAAGGGCTGCGTTAGGCTCCAAAAAGGGAGCGTAGAGGCATATTTTCTGCCACTTCAACTCTCAATACCAGCGTTGCTTACGGTAGTGGCTAGCTGGAAAAACGTGCTTGTGCTTGATTCCCCCATAGGAAACAATGGGGCAGTTTGGGATGAAAAAAAACCTAACACCTGCAAAAAAGCAGCGTTAAGCTCCCAACGCAGCCCCATTGTTTCCTATGGGGAAATACTTTCTAAGTCTGCACCTAACACCCTAACATGAACCCCGAGTCTAAACACCCCTAACCTTACACTTATTAACCCCTAATCTGCTGCCCCCGCTATCGCTGACACCTGCATTATACTATTAACCCCTAATCTGCTGCTCCGGACCCTGCTGCAACCTACATTATACCTATGTACCCCTAATCTGCTGCCCACAACACCGCCGACCCCTATAGTATATTTATTAACCCCTAATCTGCCCCCCAACGTTGCCGCTACCTTACATACACTTATTAACCCCTATTCTGCCGACCGGACCTCGCCTCTACTCTAATAAATGTCTTAACCCCTAAACCGCTGCACTCCCGCCTCAAAAACCCTATAATAAATAGTATTAACCCCTAATCTGCCCTCCCTAATATCGCCAACACCTAACTTCAAGTATTAACCCCTAATCTGCCGACCGGACCTCGCCGCTACTCTAATAAATGTATTAACCCCTAAAGCTAAGTCTAACCCTAACACCCCCCTAAATTAAATATAATTTTAATCTAACAAAATAAATTAAATATTATTAACTAAAGTATTCCTATTTAAAGCTAAATACTTACTTACTTAAAATAAACCCTAATATAGCTACAATGTAACAAATAATTATATTGTAGCTATTTTAGGATTTATATTTATTTTACAGGCAACTTTGTATTTATTTTAATTAGGTACAATAGCTATTAAATAGTTATTAACTATTTGATAGCTACCTAGTTAAAATAATTACAAAATTACATGTAAAATAAATCCTAACCTAAGTTACAATTAAACCTAACACTACACTATCAATAAATAAATTAAATCAATTAACTACAAGTACCTACAATTAAATAAACTAAACTAAATTACAAAAACAAACACTAAATTACAAAAAAATAAAAAAAGATTACAAGAATTTTAAGCTAATTACACCTACTCTAAGCCACCTAATAAAATAATAGTTAACAGCTCTATTACCTTACCAGCCCTTAAAAGGGCTTTTTTGCGGGGCATGCCCCAAAGAAATCAGCTCTTTTGCCTGTAAAAAAAACACAATACCACCCCCAACATTACAACCCACCACCCACATACCCCTACTCTAACCCAAACCCCCCTTAAATAAACCTAACACTACCCCCCTGAAGGTCTCCCTACCTTGAGTCATCTTCACTCAGCCGAGCAGCGATGGACCAAAAGAAGACATCCGGAGCGGCAGAAGTCTTCATCCTATCCGGGCAGAAGAGGACATCCGGACAGGCAAACATCTTCATCCAAGCAGCATCTTCTATCTTCATCCATCCGACGAGGAGCGGCTCCATCTTCAAGACCTCCGGCGCGGAACATCCTCTTCTACCGATGACTACCGACGAATGAAGGTTCCTTTAAGTGACATCATCCAAGAGTAGCGGCGAGGTCCGGTCGGCAGATTAGGAGTAAATACTTGAAGTTCTGTGTCGGCGATGTTAGGGAGGGCAGATTAGGGGTTAATACTATTTATTATAGGGTTTGCGACGTGGGAGTGAGGCGGTTTAGGGGTTAATACATTTATTAGGGTAGCGGCGAGGTCCAGTCGGCAGATTAGGGGTTAATAAGTGTAGGTAAGGTAGCGGCGACATTGGGGGGGCAGATTAGGGGTTAATAAATATTATTTAGGTGTCGGCGATGTTAGGGGCAGCAGATTAGGGGTACATAGGGATAATGTAGGTGGCGGCAGTGTGCGTTTGGCAGATTAGGGGTTAAAAATATTTATTATAGTGGCAGCAATGTGGGGGGGGGGCCTTGGTTTAGGGGTACATAGGTAGTTTATGGGTGTTAGTGTACTTTATAGCACAGTAGTTAAGAGCTTTATAAACCGGCGTTAGCCCAGAAAGCTCCTAACCACTGATTTTTTTCTGCGGCTGGAGTCTTGTCGGTAAAGGCTCTACTGCTCACTTCAGCCAAGACTCTAAATACCGGCGTTAGGAAGATCCCATTGAAAAGATAGGATACGCAAATGGCGTAAGGGGATCTGTGGTATTGAAAAGTCGCGGCTTGGAAGTGAGCGTTAGACCCTTTCCTGTCTGACTCTAAATACCAGCGGGCAGTAAAAAGCAGCGTTAGGACCCCTTAACGCTGCTTTTGACGGCTAACGCAGAACTCTAAATCTAGGCGCTAGTTTGGCTAATGTCTCCTAAAAGCTTATATTCTCCTTTCCTTTCTTTTTTTGAGATTGGTCCCCAGAACGGCACTAAATACTCAAGGTGAGGTCTTACCAGGGATTTATATAGTGACAGAAGTATGCTTTCCTCCCTTAAATCAATGCCTCTTTCAATGCACGCCAATATCTAATTAGCCTTAGAAACTGTTGCCCTGCATTGTGCACCCATCTTTAGCTTGTTATCTATTACTACTCCCAAACCTCGTTCCTCCTATTTTTGACTGTCTAGTGAATTTAAATAAATCATTGCCTGCTTATTTTTACTTCCAAAATGTAAAACCTTGCATTTTACCTTATTAATTCTGATTTTCCATTTACCTGCCCATACTTTTAATTTTTGCAGATCCCCCTGTAACGCTAGTTCATCCTACTTTGACCTAATGACCTTACACAACTTTGTATCATTTGCAAAAATAGAGATGTTGCTATTAAATCCTTGCTCCAAGTCATTAATAAAAATATTAAAAAGAACACGGCTTAGTACTGATCTCTAGGGAACTCCACTGAGTACTTTTGTCCAATCTGAGTATGATCCATTTACTACTACAGTACTCATTGCTCCCTATCTTTTATCCATGAGCTAAAATTTTTAGCTAATCCCAGTCCCTTAATTTAAATCTCTCATGTGGCACTGTATCAAACACCTTTGCAAAATCTAAGTATGTCACATCAATTGATTCCCCTTTATCTATATATTTACTTCCTTGCTCATAGAATCTAATTAGATTAGTTTGAGATGATCTATTTCTCATAAAACCATGCTGATTTGAACTCCTAATCGTGTTTACATGAATATACTCATCAATATAATCCCTTATAATCCCTTCAGGTATCTTCCCCACTATTGATGTCAGGCTAACTGGTCTATAGCTTCCTAAATCAGCCCTGCTTCCCTTTTCGAAGAGTGGCACCACATCAGCTTTGCTCAATCTTGGGGTACTATGCCTGAAGATAATGAGTCTTGAAAAATTAGGAGTAGAGTTTTGTCTATAACAGTGCTAAATTCCATTGAAACCCTTAGATGTATTTCATCTTGGCCTGCAGTTTTATTTAACGTAATATTTTCCAGTTTTTTTTCTGATATCTTCTAGAGATAACACAGTTAATGGCATGGGCTTGTATGTTCTAGTTTGTTCCAAAGTATCCTCCATTGGTTCCTCTCTTGTGTATACTGAAGGAAAGAATTGGTTTAATACCTCAGCCTTCTCCCTGTCACTGTTAATCATGCTACCCTCCATGCATTTTAAAGTACCTATATTGTCCTTCTTAGATTTTTTGCTATTTATGTACTTAAAGAACCTTTTAGGGTTTGGCTTAGAATCCTTTTCAATTAATCTTTCATTTTGGATTTTGGCTAATTTGATTGTTTTTTTGCATGCTTTGTTACAATCCTTATAAATATGGTATGTTGAGTCTGTACTATTTTCTTTGAATAATTTAAATGCCCTACATTTTTTCCTAATCTCTTTTAACACATTTGTATTTAGCTAGATTGGCTTGGATTTATTTATTTTACTTTTATAACCATATGGTATATGTTAAGAAGTATATTTATTTAACAAAGTTTTAAATGCTATCCATTTATCCTCTGTATTTGTATTAGAAAATGCTTCCTTTAAATTTGCTTTAAGGGTTAAATACTAAACTCTAGCATACTGGAGAGCCATGCTAATTCTGATCCTTCTGCACAGAGCCCCAAGCTGCGCTAATTGGAGACTTACCATGGCAGATCCCAAAGCTTGCTTTAAAGGAGAAGGTCCTTTAGTGCAGGGTCTGGGATCCACTTTGCTAAGCCTCCTATTAACGTTGCCTGGGGCTCTGAGAAGAAGGGTCAGGATTAGTGCAGCTCTTCAGGGTGCTAGAGGTATAAGGCAGCAGATTAACTTTTTCACCTGTAGGAAAGAAACAGTTACTTTTGTTTAACAAAAACAAATGTAAATGCTCCCTGGATTTTCAGCATTTGTTTAGTTCTTAACTAAATTAATATAGAATAGTGCAGCAGATGAATATTAAGAAACTCGTTTTACTATCTGTATTATATATTATACTGGCATTTAAAAAGGCTGATATCAATTATCTGTGTGTCACTGGAACAAATGAGTTTTTGTAGTGTGTATTACATGCAGCTGAAGGTCAAAATGATGGGTTTGTAGGTGAATAACAATCATTTGTTCACTGTGTGCTATTGCAAACTAAGGGACAAATCACTGTCATACCTCTGTTGCTGGCTGGCTCAGATGGGTTACATAATTGCTTCAAAATTCTCACCCTTGCATACAAAGCGCTCACCAACACAGCTCCCCTTTACCTATCCTCTCTAATCAACAAGTATACTCCAGCCTGCCCACTAAGATCCGACAATGACCTGCTCCTTGCATCTGCGACTATCACCTCTTCTCATGCTAGACTGCAGGACTTCTGTTGTGCAGCACCTACCCTCTGGAAAACTCTCCCTCGTGCTGTCAGGCTTTGCCCTAATCTGTCTTCCTTTAAATGCTCCCTGAAGACTTTTCTGTTAAGAAAAGCTTACCACCCAACTCAATAATAAATTAATTTCTCTTACCTAACAACATTTCCCTCATCTAACTCTGCATTAACATCTTTCACAATCTTGCAGTCCTCACCTCCTGTTTCTCAACCTCCTACCCTTCTAGATGGTAAGTTCCCATGGGAATAGGGCCCTCAATTCCTCCTGTATGTGTTTGTAAATTTTGTCCTGTCTCTTACAAGTTTTATATCATTGTTTTATTTAAATTACTTGTATCCATGGACAGCGCTGTGAAATATGTTGGCACTAAATATAATAATAATAATAATGTTTGCTACTGGCAACCAAGGGTGTATAATTACTGCTCAGTCTTTATAAATACATATGGTAGTTAAGATGGAAAGGAGAAAAGAACTGAGGTAGAGCTCCCTGTGGGAATTTATGGAGGAGCCAGTGAATGTATCCATAAGCTAAAGCCCCTAGTCCTAACCATGCCCCTGGCTACCTCTGGGATAGGTTGAGAGGTAGGGGCTCCACAGATATCCTTTAAAAAAGCAACATATGAAGACGTTTAAACTGGTTGCATTCATATCTATAAATTCAGGGACTACAGATCTAATATTAAGCTCAATGGAAGACAAACTAGAAAAGTTGCTTTATCATACATTATTTTCAGCATCATATTTCATAGTGAGTATGGGCAAAAATGAGCTGCATATTAAACACAGATACAGATAGTTCTGTGTGATTAATGTTAAAAATGTCATAAATATACATCAGGGGCCCGATCCGATATGCAACGTTGCCCGCAAAATCCGGTGACGCCAAATTTTGCGCTGGTTTGGTATCACATATACGGCGTAACATAGAAGTTACGCTCGTATATTTCTGCCTTCGGCCGTAGTTTTTTGGCCCATAGACAGGTATACCAAACCAGCGCAGTTTGGTATCCAATATACAGCGTAAGGACTTACGTGGCGAAAATGAAGAAATCTTACTCCATTTTCACCTCGCCACAAATTGCAGGCGTAGTAAGCTTTACGCTGTGTATTGGAGCCCCGTAACTCCCTAAACTACCTGCAAAATAAAACCTAACACCTAACGCATGCGCAATGTCTATCTACCTGTCAACCGCAAACTGCTAAATAAAACCTAACACCTAACGCATGTGCAATGTCTATCTACCTGTCAACCGCGATCCCCCGCCGCAATCCCTAATAAAGTGTTAACCCCTAAACTGCCGCTACCGGACCTCACCACCAGCTACATTATCTATATCACCCCCTAATCTGAGCCCCCTACACCGCCGCTAGCTACATTAAATGTTTTACCCCCTAATGTGAGCCACCTACCACGCCGCCACCTACATTAACTATGTTACCCCCTAATATCATCCCCCTACACCGCCGCCACCTATTTAAAATATATTAACCCCTAATGTGAGCCCCCTACACCGCCGCCACCTATATTAAATTATTAACCCCTAATCTAATCCCCCTATACCGCCGCCACCTATATTAAATTATTAACCCCTAATCTAATCCCCCTATACCGCCGCCACCTATATTAAATTAATTAACCCCTAAAATACTAAAATATCCCTACCACTAAACCTAAGTCTAACCCTACAAATAGCCCTGAAAAGGGCTTTTTTTTGCTTGGCATTACCCCAAAGTAAACAGCTCTATTGCCAGCCCTTAAAAGGGCTTTTTGCAGGGCTTTGCCCCAAAGTAATCAGCTCTTTTACCAGCCCTTAAAAGGGCTTTTTGCGGGGCATTGTCACAAAGTAATCAGCTCTTTTGCCTGTAATCTAAATCCCCCTACACCGCTGCCACCTATAATAAATGTATTAACCCCTAATCTAAACCCCCTATGCCGCCATCACCTATATTAAATTAATTAACCCCTAATCTAATCCCCCTATACCGCCGCCACCTATATTAACTATATTAACCCTAATTATATTAGGGTTAATATAGTTAATATAGTTATATTATATATATTAACTATATTAACCCTATCTAACTCTAACACCCCTAACTTAATTATTATTAAAATAAATCTAAATAATATTAATAATATTAACTAAATTATTCCTATTTAAATCTCAATACTTACCTATAAAATAAACCCTAAGATAGCTACAATATAATTAATAATTACATTGTAGCTATTTTATTTATTTTACAGGTAACTTGGTATTTATTTTAACTAGGTACAATAGCTATTAAATAGTTAATAACCATTTAATAGCTACCTAGTTAAAATAATTACCAATGTACCTGTAAAATAAATCCTAACCTAAATTAAATAAACTACAAATATCTAAACTAAAATACAATTAAATACACTAAACTAAATTACAAAAACAAACAAACACTAAATTACAAAAAATAAAAAAAGATTACAAGATTTTTAAGCTAATTACACCTATTCTAAGCCCCCTAATAAAATAATAAAGCCCCCCAAAATAAAAAAAATTCCCTACCCTAATCTAAATTACAAAAGTTAACAGCTCTATTACCAGCCCTTAAAATGGCTTTTTGCGGGGCATGCCCCAAAGTAATCAGCTCTTTTGCCTGTAATAAAAACACAATACCACCCCCCAACATTACAACCCACCACCCACATACCCCTACTCTAAACCCACCCAAACCCCCCTTAAAAAAAACCTAACACTAAGCCCCAGAAGATCTCCCTACCTTGAGTCATCTTCACCCAGCCGGGCCGAACTCTTCATCCAATCCGGGCGATGTCTTCATCCAAGCGGCAAAGAAGAAGTCTTCCATCCGGGCGATGTCTTCATCCAAGCGGCAAAGAAGAAGTCTTCCATCCGGGAGATGTCTTCATCCAAGCGGCAAAGAAGAGGTCCTCCATCGGGGCGAAGTTTTCCTCCAAGCAGCATCTTCAATCTTCTTTCTTCCGACCTCCGACGCGGAACATACAGCTGGCCAGACGACTGAACGACGAATGAAGTTTCCTTTAAATGACGTCATCCAAGATGGCGTCCCTCGAATTCTGATTGGCTGATAGGATTCTATCAGCCAATTGGAATTAAGGTAAGAAAATCTGATTGGCTGATTCAATCAGCCAATCAGATTCAAGTTCAATCCGATTGGCTGATCCAATCAGCCAATCAGATTGAGCTCGCATTCTATTGGCTGTTCCGATCATCTATGTTTGGGAGGCGTGTTAGACAGTATGGGAGATTTAATAACTTAGTCAGGTTTTGTAGGCGCCGGCAGATTCTAAAGTGCCGTAAGTCACTGGCGACTCCAGAAATTTGTACTTACGCAGATTTCTGGACATCGCTAGTTTATCCAACTTACGGCACTTAAGCAATTGCCGGCGGGGTATATTGGATAGCTCGAGTTGCGAGCTGAAACTACGGGCGGCAGGGGATCCCTCGCTTGCGCCGAAAACTACAATGTATATTGGATCACGCCCCAAATTCAAATATGAATTTGCAAGGTTGATTGGTGGCTACACATAGATGACTCGTATGATTGGCTGTGCTTTATTATTTCTTCCACAAAGGATATCTAAAGAATGAAGCAAATTAGATAATAGAAGTAAATTGGGTTGCTATTTAAAATTGTATTCTCTATTTGAATCATGAAAGAAAAAAGTGGTTTAATGTCCCTTTCATTTGAAAAAAAGTAACTAAGCAAGTTAAAAAACATATGAATTAACATATGGAGTGCTATCACACCTGGTACATGATATGTTTGCTAATACAAAATTTTGGCATATTTTACCCTGACAGAAGAAGTTTTGCTATGTTTTCGTATAGCTGTGTCATATTAATATCCAAATTATGGCAAGCTTTCCCCAATTATGAATTCCTGCATTAAAGCATATGTTAGTGTTTAGACCAAAATATGGCTAAATTGCAAAGAGAGTGCGCACAGTCATAATTATGTGAACAGTTTTCACACATTAACTGTTTCACTCACTTCTTATCTGCCATACATGTATTAATTAATATTTAGCAAGTTTTATCACATTTAGGGCCAGATTACAAGTGTAGCACTAAATATTGCTTTCAAGAAAGCGATATTAGTGCTCCACTTTGTAATACCAGTGCACGCTAATGTACGCTGGTATTACAAGTTAAAGGGACATGAAAGACAAATTTTTTCTTTCATGATTCAGATAGAGAATACAATTTTAAACAGCTTTCCAATTTACTTCTATTATTTAATTTGCTTCCTTCTCTTGTTATCCTTTGCTGAAAAGTTTATCTATGAAAGCTCCAGAGCAGCAAAAAACACACGTGTTCAGTCAGCAACCAGAAGTGCATTGTTGCTTGTTCAACAAAGCATACCAAGAGAACGAAGAAAAATTGTTAATAGGAATAAATAAGATCATTGCTTAAAATGTCATGCTCTATCTGAATCATGAAAGGAAAAAAAATGTGTTTCATATCCCTTTAACAGCAATGCGAACGCATTGGGCTCACAAGAGCATGCTTCCATAGACTCCAATGGGAGCCTTGTTCTGATGCCATCATAGAAGGCATCAGAACTAAAGCGAAGTGAAGGGGGTAAGTTGTGCAGCGATGGACAGCAAATATAAATATATATGTATATAACTGTAGAGATAGAGTGACTCATGACACAGTCAAACTATTAAAAGACAAGGAATTCAGCACTGTTTTGTAAAAATCAGGCAGCTCCAATAGATCAAATATAAAGTAAGTATTTATTAAGTATAGAAAAAAACATTAACCTCACTTAGGTATTTTCTAGGCATGTGAAGTTATGATATTTTCCCGTATATAGCAGCTCCTATTTATAGCATTTCTTCCACCACTATGCAACCCCTTGTTTTTTCAACCCAAAATACTGCATAGTGCATTTGTTTTTTATTAAAAAAAATGTTTACTTTTCTTTTAATAAAAAGATACAATGCCCTCTATTTTGAGGGTATTTTGACCATTTTTAGAAAATGAATCAGAGATCAGATCTCTTCTGAGTGCTAATTGCTACCATGAGCTTGTGGTAACAATAACCAGTCACTTGTAATGGCTGGTTAATTATCGCGCGCACGAAAATGGGCAAATTTGCCAGTTTGCAGGCACCAAAAAATGTAGTGCTCCACTTGTAATATAACCCCATTTTCCTCTACAGTATGTGATATAATTAAGAAAATCCAATAAGGGCTGATGCTCTATCTGGTAGCTACAACCCTTTGAACCATAACTTATTTAACTTACACTCTAATAACAATAAACACACGGACACAGAGAGCTGGGTATAAAACCATGTCATGTTTATTTAACATTTAAGTAAACCTGACTTCAACTGAAGTCATAGCTAAAACACTTAACTTGTAGCGGCATTCGAGGCCTAGTAAATTAGTAATAATAGCTCCATATGACTAGAGGTCACAGCCAGATGTTATGGAATTACAAACTGCAAAGGGGGGCCGCAAAATGAGGCTCCACCCCATTCAGTCTAGGAGGCGCAAACGTCCTAAAGGATCTTCAGCCAGCAGACCCGCATGACCTGAGGACATCTCCCCCGCCCATTAGCCCGACTGTCACCCCTACAGACTCTACCCTCAGGTGTTTATGGCCACAACCTCCCGCCGCTAGGAGATAAAAAATTGGCTTTTGCTTCTACCTATAAGGCACTGAGAGGAAAAAGTCTTGCAGCAATTACCCCCAGGAAGCGCAAAAACTACCGCCAAGGTCTTACATCGATTAGGCCAACTAACCCTATCCCTGCCTTTATCCTACTAAACCAGCAATCACTAGGAAGCCATTTGCCTGAATGACGCCATCAAACTGTTAGCTCTATAGCCAACGAGCAAAGAGGTTTGGGAGGGAGGGAAACTTTCTTCGTTGAAAATCCCAGGAAGAAGAGGCAGGATTCTTCTAGAACTACCCTTATAACTGGTAAGTCTAAGACCTCCCCTTACTTTGCAACATTGTTGCTAACACACTGAACCAGGGATTTTCACTACCTTGCAATGCACAGGCCCTTAACTCCGTTACAGGAGATTTTGCTAGCCTACACTCCCCTAAGGGCTGATGCTCTATCTGGTAGCTACAACCCTTTGAACCATAACTTATTTAACTTACACTCTAATAACAATAAACACACGGACACAGAGAGCTGGGTATAAGACCATATCATGGTCATGTTTATTTAACATTTAAATAAACCTGACTTCAACTGAAGTCATAACTAAAACACAACTTGTGGCGGCATTCGAGGCCTAGTAAATTAGTAATAATAGCTCTATATGACTAGAGGTTGCAGCCAGATGTTATGGAATTGCAAACTGCAAAGGGGGCCGCAAAACGAGGCTCCACCCCATTCCGTCTAGGAGGTGCAAACATCCTAAAGGATCTTCAACCAGCAGACCCGCGGGGCGGGGGCCCCCAAGGTCATGACCTGAGGACATCTCCCCCGCTCATTAGCCTGAGTGTCACCCCTACAGACTCTGCCCTCAGGTGTTTATGGCCACGACCTCCTGCCACAAGAGACAGGCTCCATCAAAATATGGACTCTTACCACCACCAGCTAAATATGGGTAACTAAGGCCCTTTTGAGGTCCGCCAGGAAGATTAACAGCCCCTCATCGGAAAAGTGCACCCCATCTGGACAGTATAGCTGCTTCCTGTCGGCTGAAATCTGTTCATGGCGGACCACAAAACCGCCTACACCCATGACTGCTCTACCCAACTCCCTGTTCACCTTCTTCCTAACTTTGTATGCTGTCTTGGGCATGGTGAAGAACCTCCAACGCAACTGGGGGATTATGTTGGAGCAACCCAACCTCACCACCGGAAACATTGCAAAGATCCATCGTACTTCAGACCTCATAATATTGATGAGGTCTAACGCCGATGTGCCACCTAAATTGTTGCCCCCCATGTGTAACAGAATAACCTGAGGCTGCCCCCATCTACGTCTGGCATCTTGAAGGAGGGAAGGCAAACCATTCCATTGTAAGCCTCTACGACCCAACCATCTCACCGAGGCCCTTGCCACCCAGTGCACGTAAGAGTGCCCTACGATCCAAATGCGTGTAGGACCCCAAGCCACACCTAAAATGGATTACAATAGTTATGAACTTAAAAACCAACCGAACAGGGCCAACGCGTTAACTGACAATTGGTCTACCCCCTTCCTCATCTATGCCTCCGCTGGAGGACGCACATACAGCTTGTAACACTGGGACTTCCATCTGCCTAACCTTTGAATGTGCTCAGCCCACCAGCCTAACACCGCAGCGCTGCTGGCAGCCCCTATACGGAACGAGTGAGGAGTAATTTTGCAGTCTCCCATGCCCGCCGAGGTCACCACCCTCTTTAGAACCGCTTCAAACTGGTATCTAGACAAGTTAGCCCCATTGGCGTGCACTAAGAACTGCAAACATCATCCAGAGCACTAAGCAGCTTGGACATCCTGTGAAATGTCACCGGTTCCCGGGCATCTCCTAACCTTCCTTCCAACCTGCTCCAACCTTTGATTACCTGCCTCACCATAAACCCTTTCGTGACATTTGGATATTCTAACAGGTTGCTGAAGAAGGATATTGCCGCGATCTTATTAGATATTGCTCCCTTTGAGGTCCCTTGCCTATTCAAGCTGGTGAGCCATTTGAGAAACAATTCCCAAGGGCCGCCCTCTAATCCCGCGCCGTGCGCCAAGCAATACCCCGCCCACTCACCCCAATGCTGTGAGTAGGCCTACCAGGTGTTCGGAGCTAGCGACGCCTGCACTAGGTGCCGAATGGAATTCCATGCCCCGCCAACTGCCAAACAGAGGGGGGACAGGGTAACCCATGCACTGCTGCCTTGGGTTCCAGTCTACGGAACTGTTCCCACTGAAACCTAGATAACGTGTCCGCCAAGGTGTTATTCACCCCCGGGACATGTCTTGCCATAAATTGAATGTTGTACTGTAAACATCTAAGCACCAATTGCCGTATGTACCTAACAACCACTGGCAAGGAAGCAGATAATCTATTAATGGCGAACACGACACTAGCGTTGTATGTCCATAACACAATGAACCGGTTCCTTAGGACCGGCCCCCACAGCTCCATTGCCACAATTATGGTAAAGAGCTCTAACAGTGTTAGATTCCTAGTCAGACCTGCCTGGACCCATGACAGAGGCCATAGTTCGGCACTCCATTGACAGTTGAGGTATGCCCCATAGCTGAATGCTCCAGCTGCATCGATGAAGAGGTGGGCAGCCTGACTAGAAGCCTGAGGGGATCGCCATAGCAGCGTCCCATTAAAATCTATGAGGAATCACTCCCATACTAGAAGGTCCTCCTGCATGTCCTCTGACACCGTGACCGCTCGCGAGCACTGAGGAGCGGTCAGCTTATCTTCCATCCTCCTATTAAACATGCGACCCATGGGTATCACCTTACACGCGACATTGAGGACACCCAATACCGACTGCAGCTCCTTTATGGGCATGGTTGAGGCCGCCGTTGCCTTACAAACCGCCGTAAGCATGGCTCCCACCTTGTCAGCGGGAAGACGACATAGCCTTGCAGCAGTGTCTATCTCAATGCCCAGGAATGTGAGCCTCGTACAAGGCCCCTGGTTCTTGTCCCCTGCGAGCGGGACCCCAAATTCGGTCATCAACCCCCTCATCACTGCGATCAGCCGAGCACATTCCCGAGTATCGGCGTTGCCCACCAGCAGGAAGTCATCGAGGTAGTGAGCCACCGCACACCCGCCTGCTGCTGTCATGATCGCCCAATGCAAAAACGTGCTAAATGCCTCAAAATACGCGCAAGAGACTGAGCAGCCCATGGGGAGACATTTGTCCACGTAATAACAGCCTTCAAATTTGCACCCCATCAGTCTGAACGACGTGGGGTGTATGGGAAGCAGCCAAAAGGCAGACTCAATGTCCAATTTAGCTAGTAGCGCACACGGACCATCAGTCCTAACCAATTCCATGGCCTGATCAAATGACTGATAAGTCACCAAACTGATCGTCGAATCAATCGCGTCATTCACCGATCCACCTTTCGGATAGGACAAATGTTGGATAAGGCAGAACTTTCCTGGGTCCTTCTTGGGAACCACCCCCAGTGGTGAAATCACCAGCACAGGAATGGGCAACCTGTCGAATGGGCCCGCAAACCGCCCCATGGAAATTTATTTTTCTAAATTTGCTCGAACTTCCCATGGCATCTCATAAGCCGACTTCAAATTCCTGTGCGAGGGGGACCCAACTACTGTACCCTGTGTTGGGATCTGAAACCCCTCACAAATCTCCCCGAGGAGAAGGCCGGCAGCCTCCCTATCAGAGTAGGCTGCCAACCAGGGCCTAATTGCGCCCAGCCTCAGTGGTGTTGGAGCTCTTCTGCCCAGTACCCCCTTTGTAAGCTCCTTGGTTGGCTCCCCCCTCCTTCCTTTTCGGGCAGTCGGAGCCTGGGTGCTGCCCACCGCAATACATACAGGCGTGACGAAAGGAGCAAGAGGCTCCTTTATTGCACTGTTTCTCATTGAAACGCCAGCACTCCCTGCCACTGCGCTTAACCAGGCCCTGCGGTTTAGAAGGGTCCGAACGTACTGGCAATCCCCCACCCTTTTCGGAGACAAGTTGGGACCACAAATCCAAGTCCTTGACTCCGAAATTCAGAATGGGATTGCCTACCATCTTTCCCCTAAACTCACTATCATAGGCTCTCCACATTCCCTCGCCGAACCTATTATAAATATACTCGATAATCTCGGCATACTTAATGACATCCACTGCGGCCTCTGGCCTCTGCTCTATATAGCAGGAGGAGAAAACTCCGAAGCAACGCCTCCATTCCTTGAAAAGTGTCTGGACGCTGGAACTTGTTGGGCCCCCGTACCGTCCTCGCTACGTTCTTTATCTCTCTGAGCCTCTAGTGACAGCTCAAACATGTTCACGTATTTGTGATCCCTGATCTTCTGAACTGTCTTAGCCTTCAAATGTGTGTGAAGGCAATGGATCTTGCAAGGGTAAGAGTCCCCTATAGAGCCACTCGCCTCGCGCTAACTACACTATCCTGCGTCTGCATGCCACTCACTGCCCCTGGGGTCTTGCTCTCGCCGGCAGGAAAAACACCCAGCTCTGCTGCCAACCATGAATGCTCTGCGCGCCCTATGTTCCTACTCTGGGTGCGTTCAGCGACCAATAACTTCAGCATTCTAAACATACGCCTCTGTCCTTTGTTGTTCAGCCCTAGCTTCCTACCCCCATCAGAATCTGAGTCAGTACTAGCATCTGCGCTAAATGTGTGTGACATTAGTAACAAAGGTGTCTCACCAGTTGCAGAGGTGGAAGGGGCCACAGTTGCTGATGCTGCTCCTGACGGTCCTTCTCCTGCCTGTACGGTTGCTGGCGGTTCTGACATGCTGGACATCTCTGCTACTACAGAGGAGTTCATGGGACCCTGAGAAGGAGAGATAAAAGAGAGGGGAGTATCCAGGCTGGCCACATTGGAACCCCTGTCACGCCCTCGGAAGGGAGTAGACATTCTTGGCCCACCGCTATCAACAACCCCACTCATGTTCACAGCATTACCTGCCATATCCAACTCATTCACTGCCACAACATTGCTATTCAAGCCCCCAGGACTGCAATTTGGCGCTGCGAACATGCCTGGTATTGCCTCTGCACTCATTTCTGACCCTGAAACATGCGCCCCTTTAGGACCCACCCGGCCCTCATTCAGTCTGTATTGGCCTGCTCCCTTTTGCCCCCTGTGAGCACCACACATACCCACACCACTTGCTCTGATGGACTTTGCCAATCTGAGTCTCCCGGTCTGTAAGCCACATCCCCTTTGCAGCAGCACCACTCTCGCACCCCACACAGACTTTGCAGAGTGTTGTGCAGCGGAGCTGGCCTGCCCGGGTACTCCCCACTTACCTGTGGCTAGTACCCGGCTTGTCCTCTTCCTCGCCTGTGCCGGTCCCAATGCTCTCCGTACACTCGCGTCACTTCCGGAAGTAACGTCACACGCTGTAGACGTCGGAGATGTGGGACCGGAAGGGGGAGTGGCCAGCGCTAGGCCGCAATCGGAGCCTGCATTAGAAGTTGCAGGAACCAACTGAGCCACCAATGAGTCCCTGGGATCCAGCCCACCCTGCCCAGGGGCCGGGTAAGCATAATCAGCCACCACCGGCGACGGAATGGCCACCGGCAGCACAGCAGTGGTAAGGGCCTTGAACAGGTCCCCCACAGCAACTGCAGCCTCCTGGGACATACCGGAGGCCGTGAGGGCCCCAATACCAGCCTCCAATGCCCACTCCAGACTAGGGGCGACCCCTCCTGCTGCTGCATCTGCCTGGCCTGCAGCCATACCAGTAACAGGCCCAGCGGATTCAGCCATAGTTTGGGGACCAGGGGGTGGGTTATGCCTAGGGGGAAGGACAGAAGATACAGGCCTGTCATTTGTAGATGTTGGTGGAACAACATCCACAATCTCCTTTTCCTGCCTCCTAGGTGCAGCCCTGCGTGCAGACACTCCAGCCGTCTCCCTGAATCAAGGAGGTAAGCAGCACTCCTCTTGGAACGAGACATCGCTAGAAAGGATGATGCAGCAAACTTTCTTTGTTGTTAATCCCAGGAAGAAGAGGCAGGATTCTTCTAGAACTACCCTTATAACTGGTAAGTCTAAGACCTCCCCTTACTTTGCAACATTGTTGCTAACACACTGAACCAGGGATTTTCACTACCTTGCAATGCACAGGCCCTTACTCCGTTACAGGAGACTTTGCTACCCTACACTCCCCTAGTTACAGATATTAGCTAAATAGTCTAATTTATTTTAACAGTAAATTTATGGTATCAAACATGAATCCATGTATATATTTTTAACTCTGAGTCTTCTATCAGAACTATAAGTTTAATATATGGGTATACTATACAAAGGAATTACACAAGAATGGAACAAGGATTGGACAAGGGATAAGGCAAGTCCTGTTGTAACACTGTGTTTTATTCACTGTTTGCTTAGTTTGTTATAATGCTCAATTTCTTCACATTCCTTTTTGGTACCTTTTGTCTCTATAACAAACTACTTTATTCTATTACTTCTTCCCCCTCACCACCTGCACTGTTCATCAGCCCATCTCTCCTAATCTCACCTTACTTTTGTATTCATGAACGTCACACATTCCTAAAGACTCTCTCTCCCCCTTGCACTTCAGCCCGAAAACAGTCTAATTACTGCAAATCTGCATCTCATCTCATGTCACTCTCCTCTTGCTCATACTAACTGCTGGCGACATCTTCCCTAATCCTGTCCTCCACAAATTCCTAGCTTTGCACATCCACGTGTGCCTTTCGATAGACTTCAAAAACAAAACTCTGGTAAGCTTAATCTCATTCCTCTTGCATCTAAAACCCCCACCTCCTTCACTTGTGCACTATGGAACTCTCGCTCTGTTTGCAACAAACTCACTTCTACGCATGATCTCTTTATCTACCAATCTCTTAACCTTCTGACTCTTACATAAACCTGGCTCTCTGCTTCAGACACAGCATCCACTGCTGCACTGTCACATGGGGGTCTCCACTTCAGCCACTCTCCTAGGTCTGGCAATAGACAAGGATGTGGTGTTGGAATTTTACTTTCCTCTTGTTGCACCTTTTAACAAATACAGCCCTTCTCTTCCCTCACATTTTCTTCATTTGAAGCACACATAATTAGTTTATTTTCTCCCCTCTCTATACATGTTGCAGTCATATACCGCCCCCTAGCTTCAAAATTCAACTTTTAGATGACTTTGCTGCCTGGCTTCCTTATTTCCTTTCATCAGACACCGCTGCCCTAATTCTTGGTGACTTCAACATCCTCTTGACAATCCCACTGCCTTCTCTGCAAAACAACTTCTGCAACTCACTTCTTCTTTTGGCCTGTCACAATGGACTGACTCTCCCACTCTCAAAGATGGTCACTCCCTTGATCTGATGTTCAGCTATCGATGCACTATCTCAAATTTCACAAACTCCCCTTTTCCTCTTTCTGACCATTTATCTCCTAACTTGCAACATCACTTCCCTCTCTACAACCCCCCTTCCTCTACCCCTCACACCAAACTTCACAGAAGCATTAAGTCATTAGATCAGAAACAGCTTGCTAGCTCTCTCGAACCTCTCCTCTCTTCCATCACCTCCTTTTCATGCCCTGACCAATCTATCCGCCACTATAACTCCACCCTTACACTCTGGCCCATCCTACCATAGCTCAGAAACCACACTCTCATCCTCAGCCCTGGCATACACCTCTGACACAGTACCTACGCAGATGTTCCCATACTGCTGAGTGACACTGGAGGAAATCTCAGAGTTCAGCTGACTTTCTTCAATCTTAATCTTTATAAGCAACAATACTTCTCTAATCTCATCTCTACTCTTTCCTCTAACCCAAAACATCTGCTTTACACGTTCAATACTCTTCTCTGCCCACCCCCACCTCCTAATACAACTTCTCTCTCAGCTCAAGATTTTGCCAGCCACTTCAATAACAAAATTGACTACATCAGAAATGAAATCAGCTCTGAACATACTACCAATCTCCGACCCCCTCAAAGCTTGCAATCATCCAAAACCCATATACCCATAAATTTTGCTCTTTTGCTGCTGTTACCAAGGAAGAAGTTTCTGCCCTTATACTGTCCTCCCACCTCACAACCTGTCCCCTCGACCGCATCTCCTGACAGCTACTCCCCTGCTTCTCTTCTACCCTCACCCCCATACTCACACACATTTTCAACTTCTCCCTCAGCACTGGTATATTTTCCTCATCTATAAAACATGCACTGATCACACCTATCCTCAAAAAAACCTTCCCTCGATCCAACCTCCCCATCCAACTACCGTCCTATTTCCCTACTCCCTCTTGCCTAAAAGCTCCTTGAAAAGCTAGTATATGCACGTCTATCCCATTTCCTTACACTGAACTCTGTTCTTGACCCACTGCAATCTGGTATTTCATCCCCATCACTCCACAGAGACAGCAATTGTCAAGGTTACCAACGACCTACTTACAGCAAAATCCAAAGGCCACTTCTCTCTGCTTATCCTCATTGATCTGTCTGAAGCCTTTGACACTGTTGACCACCCTCTTTTTCTCCAAACCCTCCAATCCTTCAGCATCTGTGACACAGCTCTCTTATGGTTCTTTTCCTATCTATCTAACTGTATCTTTAGTATAGCCTTCTCCAGAGCATCCTCTGCCCCGTTACCACTTTCTGTTGGGATACCTCAAGGCTCTGTCCTCGGTCCCCTTCTCTTTTCAATCTACACGTCATCATTAGGTTCCTTAATAAAGGCCCACAGGTTTCAATATCATTTGTATGCCGATGACACCAAAATCTACCTCTCTGCACCAGACCTACCTTTTTCCTTATTAACCCGTGTCACTAACTGTCTTTCTCATATCTCATCTTGGATGTCCTCTAACTACCTTAAGCTAAATCTCTCCAAAACTGAACTCCTTATTTGTCCCCCTTCTTCCAAAATCTCCACCCCCAATTTTCTATAACTATTGATAATTCCATCATTACCCCTACCCACATGCCCGATGTCTTGGGGTCACACATGTCTCAGACCTTTCCTTAACTCCTAACATTCAGTCCTTGGCTAAAGCCTGCCGCTTCCACCTTAAAACATTTCTATAATTAGACATTTCCTTACACAAGACACAATTAAGATTTTAATCCACTTTCTCATCCTTTCCCGTCTCGACAACTGCAACTCCATCCTCTCTGGCCTACCTAGCTGCTGCCTAGCTCCTTTACAATCCATAATGAATGCCTCTGCCAGGCTCATCTTCCTTACACATCGCTCTTCATCTGCTGCACCTCTCTGCAAATCTCTTCACTGGCTTCCTCTTGCCTCCAGGATTAAACACAAAATCCTCACTCTGACATACAAAGCCCTCAACTGCACTGCTCCACCCTACATTTCAGACCTTGTCTCCAGATACTCTCCCTCCCGCCCCCTTCACTCTGCTCACAATCTCCTACTCTCCTCATCTCTTGTTACTTCCTCACATTCCGTTTACAATCCTTCTCCAAACTGGCCGCCATCTTGTGGAACTCCCTGCCTTGCTCCACAAGTCTCTCCCCTAGCTTTAACAGCTTCACACGCTCCCTAAAGACTCTACTATTCAGGGACGCATACAACCAACATGAACCTTTCCTAACTCCACTGCTTTCCCCTTGAACCCTTTAGAATGTAAGCCTATAAGCCCAGCTGTTTGCAGATCACCTTTATAAAAGCCGACTACAGCAGTGCAACTCTCGGCAGGGCCCTCTAACCATTTGATCCCTATAAATGTTATACTGTATACCAACTATGTTTATAGTGTTGCAGAATCTGTTGATGCTCTACAAATACCTGTTAATAATAATAGAAATAAAATACTATGGAAAAATCTATTATTGATGTTTGTTTAACTAGATACACTAGTGTTCAAAAGTTTGGGATCACTTAGAAATGTACTTGTTTTTGAAAGAAAAGTAATTTTTTTTCCATGTCTGGTCTATTAAAAAAGACAGAACATCACATAAGCACATTCATTTTTACCAAGTTTGGGAGAAGGATACTGAAGAATGAAATGACAAAATCCAAAACTCCAGCACCTAGGTATAATTCAATAAGATGAGCAAGCTACTGGGGTTAAGCACTTCCACCCCAAATACATTAGCATATTAAATTAACAGCACCACCAACTCCATTGTAAGATGATTTATTTAGCCAGACTTAAATGAAACAACATTTCAAACCCATGTCCTTAATCATGTTTAGAGACATAGGTCTAAAATGTTGTTTCTTTTAAGTCTGGTTGTATAAATCATCTTCCAATGGAGTTAGTGGTGCTGCTATTTTTCTATGCTGAAATAATTAAATAACAATAGGCAAACTTATCAGCACTTATGACCAAAACTCTAAACACCTTAATATTAGAGAGAAATTCATAACTTAAGGGACAGATGATTAATGGTTTACAGTATCTTAGTTACCTGAAAATGAGGAGCTTGACATGTATGGGAAGACAGAGCTACTCAGAAGAAATAATAAACAATTTCCAATAATATATCTTATAATTAACAGGTAGTACATTTCTCAGACTTTCAACATTGGAATAGTTAAATGTGGCAGGAATTTTACTATATTTTAACAATTATTGGTAGAGTTACTGACTTTTTTTCATTTCGATTAGATAGCAGTTTTTTCAACTTGTAAGCTAATTAAGACAAAATCTACCCATCTCTTTAAAAGTTACTTAATGAAATCTATATTTGCTTTTTATGATATGCAGAATTTCAGCATGTTCAAAAGGGTAACATCATGAAGAAACATGCCTAAACCAGTGACCAATAAGGAGAGGGAGGTAAGTAACAAGAGACGCTCATAGGAGTAGATTTATCATACCCCAGGCGGATCATATGCTGCCAGCATTTAACATTGCACAAGCAGTTCTGGTGAACTGCTTGTGCAATGCTGCCCCCTGCAGATTTGTGACCAATCGGCTGCTAGTAGACCGCTGCTTCTTAACTCCTGTTTTTGGTGAGCCTGAAGGCTTGTGCAGAAACAGTTAAATTCAGGGCCATTCGGCCCTTGTTAAATCAGCCCCATAGTCATATTCCTTAAATGTTTAATCATGTAAAGACGTCCAGAACAAATGATTATGAATATATATATATATATATATATCTGCGTAAAGGAAGAAAGCAAAAGAGGGAATAATTAAAGAATGTTATTTTAGAAGCTCGTGTACATTGCATTAGACAGAGACAGATTTAGGGCTTGATGATCATAAACTCACCGGTATAGAGAGAAATCTTTAAAAACTTTTGGGAACTTTTATGAGCATTATATTGTAGTGTATGTGTTTGCTCTTCTGATTCAGAACACTACATAGCGAGATAAACAGCTTGCAAGCTAAAATTTGCTTTTCCAAACTTGTTTTAGTGACCTTGCAGTACTGACAAGAAGATAATCTCAAACAAGATCATTGGGCCCTTGGTCAGATGAGGATATGGGAATAATAAAAATGCAAAAAAGAACAAAAAGTAAGGGCTAGATTACAAGTGGCGCGCTAAATATATATATATTTTTTGGTCATGTGCTAACACTGCTAACAGTAAACGTTTAACACTGGTGGGTTAGCATATTACAAGTTGAAAATAAAATGTTAGTGCACGTGAAACCCGCCACACGCTAACTTCTGGAATTCAGATATCACGTTAACTTCTTCTCCCCATAGACTTCAACACCACTTTAGACCTACAGCACTAAACCCAAAAGTAGTTATGAATATTTAAAATTTCAATGTTCTTCACATAAAAGAATAAAATAAAGAGACCACTGAAAAATGATTAGTTTCTCTGCTTTTACTATTTATAGGTATTTGTTTGAGTAAAATGAGCATTGTATTTTATTTTTTAAAACTGGTTCTTAAAAAGCTCTTGTTTATTTATATAGTTTTAAAAAAAAAATTCTTAGTAATTTTAGTTAATATATTTGCCTTATATGTAAAGGTTATCATCTTGATGCTCTAAATATAAACATTAAAATGTTAATTAAGTGCTTGTGTGCTGTTTAGAACCAGCAACACAGCGTCAGTGAAGATATGAGTTGTTAAGTATTTTTTGTTTGTTTTGCCCATACAACCAACAACCATTGAACATGAACTATTTTGCTGTACAACAACAACATCTCTGTTGAATTCATTTTAGGTGATTGACAATTTAATTATTGAGATCACTGTGTATGTATAAAATAACTGTTTTCTATCTTGGGAAATAATTATGCTCAGGTGCACAAATTATATGGACTTGCAGGGTTTGGCAGCCTTGAACCACCCATCCCCCTCAATCTTTTGGTCACACAAGTGATTGTACCTTTTTTAAGGATTAAATGGTATAGACATGGAGCCATTGAAGGTTGGAAACATATTTGTACCTTATGTAACCCTAAATGATACATATTAGATCCTTAAATTGTAATTATGACCCATTGAGGGTACAACCACAGCAGTTGTACCATAAGTGTACACAAACGGACCACAACCGTACTCTGATAGTGTTCTTACCTGAAATACAAAGCATGCATATGATTGACAGGGACTTCAGGGCCATGGTCTGAACTTTGGTCCAATTTAGGTATACAGCTGATAGGGATGCTGGTATTGGGGTTTAATCTGAGGTTTTGTAAGGGTATATAGCTAACAGGAGCTGCAGGGTCATGAGGTCCAAGCTGAGATCTATGGCCTGATTGTATAAAGCTCTCTGAGATGGTGAGATTCTGTAAGAATACTCATTTGTGCTTCTTTTTCCCTTGTGGAATTCTATAATGCCACTTTTTACCCTGAAAAGAGGGTGTCTCACTAAGGGGCGTATACTGCATTTTCGTATGGGAAGGAGATGTATATATTACAAAACTACCAGTGAAAATGTCTCTCAAATCCCAGTGTAATTATCTAAACATTTTGCACTACAGATCTCACTGTTTTTTATTGCAACTTTAAAGGTGGCAACCATTTATCAAAATAATAAAAAAACGAATTACTCTGAAAGGAAAACCTATGCATACGATAATAACAGCAAATTTAAGGTACAGTGCACTAAAAACAGCATAATTTGATTTGTATTAGGCATGATATTAAAGTTGAAAAATACGCCGGTTTCTTCCTGTGTACTTCATCCTCCATAGCAAACTTTTACATGGCAGAAATCTTTCAATATTTCTATAGGAGATATCTTGCCCTCTTTTTCTTTATAGAACTACACAAGGGCTGCCCCTGTGAGTATCAAACTGGAAAACCAGTCTAGGCTGGTGATTTTTTTTTTTTTAGAATAGAGCCCCTTATCATAAGCCTACATAGTACTTTTCCCAAATGACCCATGTGTTGTTTATCATTTTTGTGGAGATCGGCTGGCAACCCTATACACAAGTGGTAAAACTGGCCCTAAATATACTCAGCAAACTAGATATCATCATAATTGAATTCCTACCTTGGCCCTAATTACATGCAAGGATATTGTGCACATCACATCTTATAAGTATATTTTTTGGCAGTCTTTGTACCAAATCTAGCAATCACAGCTGTATTAATTCAAGTTGGAAGCATTTTTTGTTTTTAACTAATACTTCTACTTAATTTGTTGCTTAATTTAAGTTAATAATATGAATAATCAATATTGTCATTTATTTATTTTTTCTACAGTGAAAATAAAAATAAAACAACTAGCAGTTGAATTAAAAATAATGAATAATATATGTGCATGCCTACGAGAATAGACATATTTTTTAATTGCATATTGTAACTAAAACTGTGATGCTGTAAATAATTGAATTAGCAGGCAGAGTAAACAACTGAAACATACACGTTATTACACCCACTGCAAAATTAGCAAATATACGGAGCCAAGTTACTGTATTGTATCTTCAATATTGCACGCAGCTAAGCAAAGCTGGCTGTTAAAATGCATAGCAAATGCCAGGGAATAAACTGTCAGTATGGAATGATGCCTAGTCCTATGATTGTGGGCTTTGCCAGCTGTGGAGGTGTTTAATCACTTCAGCATTAGCCATTAAAACAAAGACAGTAACGAATAGATGAAGAATTATAGGTATACACCATATGCTGCAATGAGAGTTTGTTTGGGTTTTTGATCTTGTTTGCAAGCAAACTTTTGAAAATACACTTCAGCAAATAATTCTGTGTTTGTAATAAGTTGTAGCAGTTGGTCTTTTATCACTGCCAGAAAAAACAAAATCAAATTAGGAAAAAAAAAAAATCATCGCACTCAAGAAACAGTTATTTGTAAAACACTCAACATGTCCTATGAGGATTTTTTTTGAAAGTGTTATACTTAGAAACATTAGATCATTTGCATATCTAAACTCATTTGCATGTTCATGGAATAAGGAGAGATGAAATAGAAAAGAAACATAGATAAAACATGCTTAATATTCATTTTCTACATCTCCAGTAATGAGACATTATTGATTTTTCATGTGTCCCTCATTTTCTCTTTGTAGTGTAAAATAAAGACTTTCCAACAAAATTACCTTTTACAGGATCTTCTTGATTTGGCTTTCATGTCTCACTGTCCTTCCTTGCACTATTAATGTCCCAGCCTCAAAAAGTGACCTGTATACTCTGTGCACTTATTCATGCCCCTAACTGTGATGACTTCACTTTCTAACTACTCTTATGGACCAACACTATTCAGCTCTAGGGCCAACAAGAGTTAACCCTTTGGTCTTTAGGTCCTCAATAAAAATATATACTTTATTTAGGACATATTCTAATCCTTTTGAAAAAGTTATCATGACCCTTTTCTACTCAATGTTTCCATGAGCATTTTGTAGATAAAGCAATCACTTTTCTAAAAGATTATTTTATAGTAAGGAATAGGTCTTTGCTTTATAAAGCTGACAATTTAGTTTGTGTGAAAAGAGAAGAGACAGAGCGCAACCACCTCTGAACATAAAAGCAGTTTATTACAAATATCAGCTAAAGAAAAAACACATCAACGTGTGCACAACACGCACATACATAAAACAGATAAAATGCAGGCACAAAAAATCAGCACTGGTGTGAATCCTCCATTAGATCTCAGGAAGGGCTGATCCTTCACCTGCTCCTCTGCATATCCGCAATCCAATTGAGCTGGTACCGGGAAACTTAGACGCCACCGGAAATGGTTCGGATGAACACAGCGTCACTGGCTCACTGTCTGAAGCCATTGGTAGCTATTCCGCTCAAGTTCAATCCTGAAGTGCACTATACGCGTTTTTCGTCGTGTTGCGACCCGACTTTGTCAAGAGATAATTTCATCATAGTGGATGTTTCCTTTTAAAAGTGGCGGGTTTAACATGCCTCCGGTGTGGGCAGTTCTGATTCGCTAATAGTCATAGCTCATAATAGAAAACGTCTGTGAAGTCCATCATAAAACCCTAATAAAAACAATGCAGGTGCTAAAAAGAAGCAGATGGATACAAAGCATAAACATTATAAATAACCTAATAAAAACCTTATAATGTAAAAGAACATTTAATTCACATAAAATAATTTACTTTAAAATAAAGTGAGCTTGAACATATTGTAAGCTTAAAATTTGCTGCTTAAACTATATTAGATCCTGTATACCGAGACAACTTCATGAATGAATGTAAAATTCATAAGTGAATAAAAAGGATAATTAAAAGATTAGTAAAGGAGGCACCTAAATGTGTATTGACATACATATACCATATAATTAATATCATACCATTGAATATAAAAGAACTTACTAAGCATTTTAAAACACATGGAATCAAATAGAAAATTGACCAAGAACAACTTCAGAAATAAGACATGCCATAGAGTCACACATTGAAAAACGAGGCATGAAAACCAATCAATGAACACCTAGCATGACCTAACAAAGTAAAGCATAACATATCTAACAAGGAAAAAAAAACCTGCCTGTATGCCATCAAGCCTAAACCTATACTAACATGAGACAAATAGGAATTGTTAGGTGGGACGATGTTATTGGCCTACATAAAAGTCTGGAGATCCAAATCGATATTAAGACCTTTTCAGATTCTCAGTATTGAGGGTTTCTTAGTTTGTGAATCCAACAGGTTTCTTGTTGCCTCAGACTCCTCAATCTGTTTTTAGAGCAATTAGGAGGGATCCAATCCAATACCATAATATTTAAACCACTGTTGTTGGCCTCATGGAAATATTTGAATTGAAACGGAACACTATGGTTATCTATTCCATTTTTAATATTGCCAAGATGTTCATTGAACCTGTTCCTTACCAGTCTTTTGGTACGACCTATGTAGTAACAATTGCAATTACATCTCAGAAGATACACTACATAGTTGGATTTACAAGAAAATTTCTCTTTTATTTTGTACAATTTGGTTTTATCTATATTTTCAAAAGTGTCTCCTCTGATGATGTTATTGCACAGGTTACAATTTTTTGACCCACAGGGCCAAGTTCCATTCTTTCTACTGAGCCAATGGTTGTTCGAACTTTTTACTGGGGGTTTGGCAGATACAAATTTGGATGGAGCCAAGGTATTCTTTAGATCTTTGTTTTTTCTATAGGTGATTGTGAGCTGATCAGGTAAGATGGCCCCTAGGATTGGATCCAATGTCAAGATCCTCCAATGGTTTTTTAAAATGTTACTGATTTCTTTACTACCTTGGCTATAAGTGGTAATAAATCTAATCTCCTCTCTCCCAGGAGGTACACTCGTATTCCTTTTAGTGGGCTCTAGCATAGCACTCCTATTCATGTTGGATATTCTTTCTTTAACAGAAGTCAAAAGAGTGTTATCATACCCCTTTTCTATAAACCTAGAATCTAAGGACCTTGATTCAATCAGGTAATCCTCATAATGTGTGCAATTTCTGCGTACCCTCTGGTATTGTCCGAGGGGAATATTCCTTTTCCACCTCGGGAGGTGTCCGCTATTAGCAAAAGGGAATCCGTTCTTGTCAGTCAGTTTTCGAAAGTTTTTTACAGCGATACAATTGCTCTGATCTACAAACAATACTAGGTCTAAAAATTCAATTTCTTCTCTATGTATCTTACTGGTAAATTTGAGATTCATATTATTATTTAGATGTTCAATAAATTTTGTGGATTGTTCTTCATGGCCCTTCCATATAAGGATCACGTCATCAATATACCTATAATAATTAATTACATTGGTACTAAAAGGATTATGGTTCCAGACATACTTATTTTCAAAAAAATTCACAAAAAGATTGGCATAGGATGGGGCAAAGGTAGTCCCCATCGCTGTGCCTTGCAACTGTAAATAAAATTGTGAATCAAAGTGAAAATAATTATGTTTCAAAATAAAATCAATGCTTTTAAGAATAAAATCAATTTGTATTTGAGGGAGGTGACTATTTAATAAACTATCCTCTATTTCCAAAATACCCTGGTCATGGGGAATGCAAGTATATAGGGCCGTGATATCGCACGTAACCCATAAGTAATCTTTTTCCCATTTCATGCCTAAAAATACTCTTCTGGTTTGAGTCGTATCTTTCAAGAATGACTTACGGCTAGATTTGGAGTTTTGTCGGTAACGACCCGAAAAACTAACGCCAGCTTTTTTCTGGCCGCACCATAAAAATAACTCTGGTATTGAGAGTCCACATAAAGGCTGCGTTAGGCTCCAAAAAAGGAGCGTAGAGCATTTTTAACGCAGCTTCAACTCTCAATACCAGAGTTGCTTACGGACGCGGCCAGCCTCAAAAACGTGCTTGTGCACGATTCCCCCATAGGAAACAATGGGGCTGTTTGAGCTGAAAAAAAACCTAACACCTGCAAAAAAGCCGCGTTCAGCTCTTAACGCAGCCCAATTGTTTGCTATGCGGAAACACTTCCTACGTCTGCACCTAACACTCTAACATGTACCCCGAGTCTAAACACCCCTAACCTTACACTCATTAACCCCTATTCTGCCGCCCCCGCTATCGCTGACACCTGTATTTTATTTTTAACCCCTAATCTGCCGCTCCATAAACCGCCGCTACTTACATTATCCCTATGTACCCCTAATCTGCTGCCCTAACATCGCCGACCCCTATATTATATTTATTAACCCCTAATCTGCCCCCCTCAACGTCGCCTCCACCTGCCTACACTTATTAACCCCTAATCTGCCGAGCGGACCGCACCGCTATTATAATAAAGTTATTAACCCCTAATCCGCCTCACAAACCCTATAATAAAAAGTATTAACCCCTAATCTGCCCTCCCTAACATCGCCGACACCTAACTTCAATTATTAACCCCTAATCTGCCGACCGGAGCTCACCGCTATTCTAATAAATGGATTAACCCCTAAAGCTAAGTCTAACCCTAACACTAACACCCCCCCTAAATTAAATATAATTTACATCTAACGAAATTAATTAACTCTTATTAAATAAATTATTCCTATTTAAATACTTACCTGTAAAATAAACCCTAATATAGCTACAATATAAATTATAATTACATTGTAGCTATTTTAGGATTAATATTTATTTTACAGGCAACTTTGTAATTATTTTAACCAGGTACAATAGCTATTAAATAGTTAAGAACTATTTAATAGCTAAAATAGTTAAAATAATTACAAAATTACCTGTAAAATAAATACTAACCTAAGTTACAATTAAACTATCAATAAATTAATTAAATAAACTACCTACAATTACCTACAATTAACCTAACACTACACTATCAATAAATTAATTAAATACAATTCCTACAAATAAATACAATTAAATAAACTAGCTAAAGTACAAAAAATAAAAAAGAACTAAGTTACAAAAAATAAAAAAATATTTACAAACATAAGAAAAATATTACAACAATTTTAAACTAATTACACCTACTCTAAGACCCCTAATAAAACAGCAAAGCCCCCCAAAATAAAAAATGCCCTACCCTATTCTAAATTACTAAAGTTAAAAGCTCTTTTACCTTACCAGCCCTGAACAGGGCCCTTTGCGGGGCATGCCCCAAGAAATTCAGCTCTTTTGCCTGTAAAAAAAAACCCATACAATACCCCCCCCCAACATTACAACCCACCAACCACATACCCCTAATCTAACCCAAACCCCCCTTAAATAAACCTAACACTAAGCCCCTGAAGATCATCCTACCTTGTCTTCACCTCACCAGGTATCACCGATCCGTCCTGGCTCCAAAATCTTCATCCAACCCAAGCGGGGGTTGGCGATCCATCATCCGGTGGCTGAAGAGGTCCAGAAGAGGCTCCAAAGTCTTCATCCTATCCGGGAAGAAGAGGCGATCCGGACCGGCAACCATCTTGATCCAAGCGGCATCTTCTATCTTCATCCGATGACGACCAGCTCCATCCTGAAGACCTCCACCGCGGACCCATCTTCTTCCGGCGACGTCCAACTGAAGAATGACGGTTCCTTTAAGGGACGTCATCCAAGATGGCATCCCTCGAATTCCAATTGGCTGATAGGATTCTATCAGCCAATCGGAATTAAGGTAGGAATATTCTGATTGGCTGATGGAATCAGCCAATCAGAATCAAGTTCAATCCGATTGGCTGATCCAATCAGCCAATCAGATTGAGCTCGCATTCTATTGGCTGTTCCGATCAGAATATTCCTATCAATATAACAGAGAAAAAGTCTCGATATAGCGCTCAAACCAATGCTTAGACTGATACAAAGTCTAGTAGATAATTCTGGATTCCAAACAACACAGTTCAAAATAGGTACAGTACCTCAATCCTCCGGTTATTGCCAGCGTTGCACAAGCTCCCGGTTACGGTCTGTCCTCTGTGACTGAACTCCTCCTTTCCAATCACAACCAGGTGTGAGTTAGGCGATCCGCTCCTACAACACAGCTAATACTCACAGAGCTTCCCGCTAACCGCCCGCAGACCTCTGTAAGTCTGCATAAATCAGCAATCAAAAAATAAGAAATAGGGCGAGTCGGGACCACAGGCAAGAGTTTAAAAGGTAACTTTTAATGCCACATTAATTTAAAACAGTTTCACAGCAAAAATTTGTAAAAAATTGGATCCAAGACAGCAGCGGTCTGACATGTTTCAGCTCTCTGCCTTATTCATAGACCGTGCTGTCTTGGATACACAGCCTACTTAAATTTACAAATCATAATGACGTGTTAAGCCTCAATTTAACTCCTTGATTACCAGCTTGCACATACGTAGTTTGATTGTATATATATCTCAATTCTACAAACTGTTATTTCAAACATTTAGAAAGTATTTAGAAATATTAGAGCATCATCTTACACCCTTTAAAGAGGACAAAATCTATTTAGTCCACATATATCGTATACAAACAAGTACCTTTATAGAGCTAATTTATAGTATGTGTGATCTAATATGTTCAGAATATTTTATATCCAAGATTTAAAGCGTTGTACAGCTAGGTTATGTCATTGTCTGTCTATTAACATTGTGACAATTAAAGAGAAATTATCTCCATATCGAATACTAGATTCCTTAATCCTAATCTGATTAGCCATATTATATTTAATAATTTTTCTTTAAAAAAAAAAAATTGAAACCATATGGATTTAAACATACTATTTGTTCTTAACAATACTAATAACTATACTATATGTACTATATGTTGATATATCTAAAGAAAGGGAACTAAAGATTTTTTGAAACAGCATTGTTATTAGATCTTATCGGGCCACATGAATCACAAGAGGGGCCACTCAACTAAGGATTATTTACCACAATTTTAAGAGTTTGTACTATGCTTTAAGCATATTAATTGTTATAGGTCAACTTGCATATAAATACAATGTATTATGTAGTTTAAGATTAATTCTACGTAAAGCCTATCTCCAACAATTAATTAAGTCTGTGTGTATGTTAAGTCCCTCTGGGGCCCTTGTTCCCAATTTAAAGATCCAAAAAGCCTCGCGTGTACGGAGCAGCTTGTCTCTATCTCCTCCTCTGTTGGGAACCCTTACCCATTCAATAATTTGCCATACTAGGTTGTCAGTACTACTATTGTGACAGAACTTAAAGTGCCTAGCCACTTGTGAGTCTGGATCTTCGGACTTAATGTCGTAGATATGTTCTTTTATTCGCTCTCTAGCTTCCCTTGTGGTAAGACCAACGTACTGCTTTAGACATGTTTGGCAAGTCACAAGGTACACTACATAATTGCTGCGACAGTTTGTGCATGCATCAATGGTAAACACTCTCTGAGTCTTTGTCGATTGAAAAGTTTTACCAGTTAGCGTGTATGAGCATGTTTTGCATCTGGTAGCACCACACTTGTAGTGGCCCTTGCATTCTAACCAACTTGTAACTCTGTGTGAGGTAGTTTTTATTTCACTAGGGGCCAAAATATTGCCCAAAGTCTTATTTTTCCTAGGGATGCACTTGCATCCCCTTTGTACTATCTCATAGAGATCTCCATCTCCTTTCAGAATCGGTAGACATTCTTGTACAATATTTGCAATCTGATCAAATTGTTTGCTATAATTTGTGACAAAAATAGGTATATTACTCATCTCTCTATTTCTCTTTGCTCTATTTGCGTGGAGCATCCTGTTTCTGTCCATTCTAGATACTATATTGTACGCTTTGGTAATTTGTTTTCTGGAAAATCCTCTCTGTAAAAACCTCTCTTTGAAATCTTTGGCCATATTATGGTATTCTGACAATGAGGAACAATTTCTTCGTAAACGAATAAATTCTCCTTTGAGTATTCCAAAGCTTGTATGCTTAGGATGCATACTTTTGGCATGCAGATTGCTATTGCCTGCAATTTGCTTCCTGTGTAATTTAGTAACAACCTTGTTACCTTCATTAGAAAGCGTAAGGTCTAGATATTCAATACTCGTTTTACTTGCGTTGCTTGTAAAGCTTAGACCAACATCGTTAATGTTAAGATCTTTTACAAACTCAGTGCACTCCTCTGCTGACCCTTGCCATATGAGAAGGAGATCGTCAATAAATCTCCTATACATCACAATATTCCTCCTCTGGCGGCAGTCTTCGCCATATACATGGGATAGCTCCCACCACCCCATGTATAAATTTGCAAAGGAGGGGGCAAAAGTAGCCCCCATTGCAGTACCTCTCCTTTGCAGGTAAAAACTGCCGCCAAAACGAGAAATAATTGTGTGTAAGTAAAAAGAAGAGTGCTCTAAGTATGAAGCTCTTGTCAGTATTGCTGTAACCTGTATATTTATCCAAGAAAAATGCTACTGCAATCATACCTTTATCCAAAGGAATGGTAGAATACAAACTAACTACATCTATGGTTAACCATGAATATTCTGGTTTCCAATTGATGTCTTCTACCAATACTAACAGATGTTTCGTGTCCTTAAGGAATGAAGGCAGAATCCTTACCAATGGCTGTAAAATACCTTCCATCCATCTCCCCAAGGGTTCCAACAAGGATCCAATACCAGAGACGATAGGACGTCCCTGGACATTGTCAAGACCCTTGTGCGTCTTGGGGAGATGGTGGAAGATAGGGATTTTAGGATGTTTAACCCATAAAAAAGCTTTGGTGTCATCGTCGATGATACCTAATTCATTTCCATCATCTAGGATTTGTCCCAGACTTAGTTTAAATGCATTAGTGGGGTCAAAGCTCAGTTTTTCATATACCTCAGTTTGACTTAGCTGCCTTTCAGCTTCCATGATATAATCTTGTTTGTCTAAGACAACAATGTTACCACCTTTATCACTTCTACGAATCACGATGTCTTGTTTTGATTTGAGCCTCTGTATGGCTTCTTGTTCTGATTTGGTTAAGTTATTAGATCTATCAAACTCAACTGCAACAGACTCTTGTAATTTATGTAGTTCCTTTTCTACTCGTTTGTGAAAGGACTCTAAATAAATCCCTCTTTTCCCTGTAGGATAAAATACTGAGGTGGGTTTAAATTTCACTTTTACTTTTTCTCCTTGAGAAGACTCCATTTCCAAGTTCAATAGTGTTAAGTAGTCAGTAGCCTCACTAAATTCAACTTTATTATGTATATTAGACATTTCATCATACATATCAGATAACATAGTATCATCATCAATTCTACTCTCTTTGAAACATTTCTTCACAGTTAAGTTTCTCACAAATTTATTCAGGTCTAACAATGTCTCAAAGAGATTAAAATTGGTAGAGGGAACAAATCCCAAGCCATATTTTAACACTTTTTCCTCTTCTCTGTCTAGGGCTGTATTAGAAAGATTTAAAATAGTTAAATCTTGTACTTGTTGCGTTTCTGCTGTTTCGTTTGGGGTCTTAACGTATATCTGTTTGTCCCTACGTTTCCCCCCCCTCTTGTGGGGCCTCCTCCTCCTTTTAGATTCGGCTGTTCCATTTGAAAAACCTGTTTCTCATTATTAGCTCTTACTCCCACTATATCATTGGGGGGTTGTAAATGGTATTTACTTTGGTTCGTTACTGGAGTTATAGATGGCTCATTGGATCTCAAAATCCCTCCTATGGCCCCTGCAATATGTTGATTGCTACAAGCTGCATTTGGTACATTAACAGATCCTATATTAGTGCTATATGTATTTACATGGCTCTCTTGCATTCTCTGCTGGTTGCTACCTGCCTCAGTGAGTATGGTAGAATTAACTTGAAAGTCTCTATCCTCTCCTGATTCCCCATCAGTATCCGAAAATGTGACATGTCTTCTGTTTCTTCTATTTCTAGATCTTGACCTCGAAGATCTCTTATTTGATTTCTCTTGTTTCCAGTTGTAAACTATATTCAATTTATAGTCCAACGTGTCCCTTTCGAACTTGCCTTGTTTTGCTATATCGATTTCCATTTTTGCCTCTGTAATCGTTTTATCTAGGATGGTATCAAGTTGTATATAATCCTTGTGCTCTATAAATTTATTGAGCTCTTGTTGTAGTTCTAAGATTTCTTCTTTCAATTGTGCATGCTGTTTCTCTTTGTGTATAATAATGATACGCATTAATTTCAGTGAACATTCTGAGAGTATGCTGTTCCAGGCGGCCATAAACTCATTATCAGATATATCCACTTGAAAAGTTGGATGTTTCTTCAGTCGCAGCCCTCTTGGGATCATGTTCAATGATATGTATTTTTCCAAGGACCTGATATCCCACCACAGTCTATACTCTTTCACTAATTTGTTCTCCATAATTTGGAAGATATCTCCAATATTTTGCATTTTTATGTTCACAGAGAATAAATCCTCTAGAGAAGGTCTCATTGTATCAGAATCTTGTATAGCACGTAGAGAAAAGAAGTTAGCCTGTTGCTGTGTATTATCCATATTGACAATGGTCGCCTGGAACAGCATACTCTCAGAATGTTCACTGAAATTAATGCGTATCATTATTATACACAAAGAGAAACAGCATGCACAATTGAAAGAAGAAATCTTATAACTACAACAAGAGCTCAATAAATTTATATATAGATATATCAACATATAGTAAATATAGTATAGCTATTAGTATTGTTAAGAACAAATAGTATGTTTAAATCCATATGGTTTCAATTTTTTTTTTTTTTTAAAGAAAAATTATTAAATATAATATGGCTAATCAGCTTAGGATTAAGGAATCTAGTATTCGATATGGAGATAATTTCTCTTTAATTGTCACAATGTTAATAGACAGACAATGACATAACCTAGCTGTACAACGCTTTAAATCTTGGATATAAAATATTCTGAACATATTAGATCACACATACTATAAATTAGCTCTATAAAGGTACTTGTTTGTATACGATATATGTGGACTAAATAGATTTTGTCCTCTTTAAAGGGTGTAAGATGATGCTCTAATATTTCTAAATACTTTCTAAGGCCTAGATTTGGAGTTCGGCGGTAAAAGGGCTGTTAACGCTCCGCGGGCTTTTTTCTGGCCGCACCATAAATTTAACTCTGGTATCGAGAGTTAAAACAAATGCTGCGTTAGGCTCCAAAAAAGGAGCGTAGAGCATTTTTACCGCAAATGCAACTCTCGATACCAGAGTTGCTTACGGACGCGGCCGGCCTCAAAAACGTGCTCGTGCACGATTCTCCCATAGGAAACAATGGGACTGTTTGAGCTGAAAAAAAACCTAACACCTGCAAAAAAGCAGCGTTCAGCTCCTAACGCAGCCCCATTGTTTCCTATGGGGAAACACTTCCTACGTCTGCACCTAACACCCTAACATGTACCCCGAGTCTAAACACCCCTACCCTTACACTTATTAACCCCTAATCTGCCGCCCCCGCTATCGCTGACCCCTGCATATTATTATTAACCCCTAATCTGCCGCTCCGTAAAACGCCGCCACCTACGTTATCCCTATGTACCCCTAATCTGCTACCCCTAACACCGCCGCCCCTATATTATATTTATTAACCCCTAATCTGCCCCCCACAACGTCGCCGACACCTACCTACACTTATTAACCCCTAATCTGCCGAGCGGACCTGAGCGCTACTATAATAAAGTTATTAACCCCTAATCCGCCTCACTAACCCTATCATAAATAGTATTAACCCCTAATCTGCCCTCCCTAACATCGCCGACACCTACCTTCAATTATTAACCCCTAAACTTCCGATCGGAGCTCACCGCTATTCTAATAAATGGATTAACCCCTAAAGCTAAGTCTAACCCTAACACTAACACCCCCCTAAGTTAAATATAATTTTTATCTAACGAAATAAATTAACTCTTATTAAATAACTTATTCCTATTTAAAGCTAAATACTTACCTGTAAAATAAATCCTAATATAGCTACAATATAAATTATAATTATATTATAGCTATTTTAGGATTAATATTTATTTTACAGGCAACTTTGTATTTATTTTAACCAGGTACAATAGCTATTAAATAGTTAAGAACTATTTAATAGTTACCTAGTTAAAATAATAACAAATTTACCTGTAAAATAAATCCTAACCTAAGTTATAATTAAACCTAACACTACCCTATCAATAAAATAATTAAATAAACTACCTACAATTACCTACAATTAACCTAACACTACACTATCAATAAATTAATTAAACACAATTGCTACAAATAAATACAATTAAATAAACTAGCTAAAGTACAAAAAATAAAAAAAGAACTAAGTTACAGAAAATAAAAAAATATTTACAAACATAATAAAAATATTACAACAATTTTAAACTAATTACACCTACTCTAAGCCCCCTAATAAAATAACAAAGCCCCCCAAAATAAAAAATTCCCTACCCTATTCTAAATTAAAAAAGTTACAAGCTCTTTTACCTTACCAGCCCTGAACAGGGCCCTTTGCGGGGCATGCCCCAAGAATTTCAGCTCTTTTGCCTGTAAAAAAAAACATACAATACCCCCCCAACATTACAACCCACCACCCACATACCCCTAATCTAACCCAAACCCCCCTTAAATAAACCTAACACTAAGCCCCTGAAGATCTTCCTACCTTGTCTTCACCATCCAGGTATCACAGATCCGTCCTGGCTCCAAGATCTTCATCCAACCCAAGCGGGGGTTGGCGATCCATAATCCGGTGCTCCAAAGTCTTCCTCCTATCCGGCAAGAAGAGGACATCCGGACCGGCAAGCATCTTCTCCAAGCGGCATCTTCGATCTTCTTCCATCCGGTGCGGAGCGGGTCCATCTTGAAGCAGGCGACGCGGATCCATCCTCTTCTTCCGATGTCTCCCGACTAATGACGGTTCCTTTAAGGGACGTCATCCAAGATGGCGTCCCTCGAATTCCGATTGGCTGATAGGATTCTATCAGCCAATCGGAATTAAGGTAGGAATTTTCTGATTGGCTAATGGAATCAGCCAATCAGAATCAAGTTCAATCCGATTGGCCGATCCCATCAGCCAATCAGATTGAGCTCGCATTCTATTGGCTGATCGGAACAGCCAATAGAATGCGAGCTCAATCTGATTGGCTGATGGGATCGGCCAATCGGATTGAACTTGATTCTGATTGGCTGATTCCATCAGCCAATCAGAAAATTCCTACCTTAATTCCGATTGGCTGATAGAATCCTATCAGCCAATCGGAATTCGAGGGACGCCATCTTGGATGACGTCCCTTAAAGGAACCGTCATTAGTCGGGAGACATCGGAAGAAGAGGATGGATCCGCGTCGCCTGCTTCAAGATGGACCCGCTCCGCACCGGATGGAAGAAGATCGAAGATGCCGCTTGGAGAAGATGTTTGCCGGTCCGGATGTCCTCTTCTTGCCGGATAGGAGGAAGACTTTGGAGCACCGGATTATGGATCGCCAACCCCCGCTTGGGTTGGATGAAGATCTTGGAGCCAGGACGGATCGGTGATACCTGGATGGTGAAGACAAGGTAGGAAGATCTTCAGGGGCTTAGTGTTAGGTTTATTTAAGGGGGGTTTGGGTTAGATTAGGGGTATGTGGGTGGTGGGTTGTAATGTTGGGGGGGGGTATTGTATGTTTTTTTTTACAGGCAAAAGAGCTGAAATTCTTGGGGCATGCCCCGCAAAGGGCCCTGTTCAGGGCTGGTAAGGTAAAAGAGCTTGTAACTTTTTTAATTTAGAATAGGGTAGGGAATTTTTTATTTTGGGGGGCTTTGTTATTTTATTAGGGGGCTTAGAGTAGGTGTAATTAGTTTAAAATTGTTGTAATATTTTTATTATGTTTGTAAATATTTTTTTATTTTCTGTAACTTAGTTCTTTTTTATTTTTTGTACTTTAGCTAGTTTATTTAATTGTATTTATTTGTAGCAATTGTGTTTAATTAATTTATTGATAGTGTAGTGTTAGGTTAATTGTAGGTAATTGTAGGTAGTTTATTTAATTATTTTATTGATAGGGTAGTGTTAGGTTTAATTATAACTTAGGTTAGGATTTATTTTACAGGTAAATTTGTTATTATTTTAACTAGGTAACTATTAAATAGTTCTTAACTATTTAATAGCTATTGTACCTGGTTAAAATAAATACAAAGTTGCCTGTAAAATAAATATTAATCCTAAAATAGCTATAATATAATTATAATTTATATTGTAGCTATATTAGGATTTATTTTACAGGTAAGTATTTAGCTTTAAATAGGAATAAGTTATTTAATAAGAGTTAATTAATTTCGTTAGATGTAAATTATATTTAACTTAGGGGGGTGTTAGTGTTAGGGTTAGACTTAGCTTTAGGGGTTAATCCATTTATTAGAATAGCGGTGAGCTCCGATCGGAAGTTTAGGGGTTAATAATTGAAGGTAGGTGTCGGCGATGTTAGGGAGGGCAGATTAGGGGTTAATACTATTTATGATAGGGTTAGTGAGGCGGGTTAGGGGTTAATATCTTTATTATAGTAGCGCTCAGGTCCGCTCGGCAGATTAGGGGTTAATAAGTGTAGGCAGGTGTCGGCGACGTTGAGGGGGGCAGATTAGGGGTTAATAAATATAATATAGGGGTCGGCAATGTTAGGGGCAGCAGATTAGGGGTACATAGGGATAACGTAGGTGGCGGCGATTTGCGGTCGGAAGATTAGGGGTTAATTATTGTAAGTAGCTGGCGGCGACGTTGTGGGGGGCAGGTTAGGGGTGAATAAATATAATACAGGGGTCGGCGGGGTTAGGGGCAGCAGATTAGGGGTACATAAATATAACGTAGGTGGCGGTTGGCAGATTAGGGGTTAAAAATTTTAATCGAGTGGCGGCGGTGTGGGGGGACCTCGGTTTAGGGGTACATAGGTAGTTTATGGGTGTTAGTGTACTTTAGGGTACAGTAGTTAAGAGCTTTATAAACCGGCGTTAGCCAGAAAGCTCTTAACTCCTGCTTTTTTCAGGCGGCTGGAATTTTGTCGTTAGAGCTCTAACGCTCACTTCAGAAACGACTCTAAATACCAGCGTTAGAAAGATCCCATTGAAAATATAGGCTACGCAAATGGCGTAGGGGGATCTGCGGTATGGAAAAGTCGCGGCTGTAAAGTGAGCGTTAGACCCTTTAATCACTGACTCCAAATACCAGCGGGCGGCCAAAACCAGCGTTAGGAGCCTCTAACGCTGGTTTTGACGGCTACCGCCGAACTCCAAATCTAGGCCTCTATGTTTGAAATAACAGTTTGTAGAATTGAGATATATATACAATCAAACTACGTATGTGCAAGCTGGTAATCAAGGAGTTAAATTGAGGCTTAACATGTCATTATGATTTGTAAATTTAAGTAGGCTGTGTATCCAAGACAGCACGGTCTATGAATAAGGCAGAGAGCTGAAACATGTCAGACCGCTGCTGTCTTGGATCCAATTTTTTACAAATTTTTGCTGTGAAACTGTTTTAAATTAATGTGGCATTAAAAGTTACCTTTTAAACTCTTGCCTGTGGTCCCGACTCGCCCTATTTCTTATTTTTTGATTGCTGATTTATGCAGACTTACAGAGGTCTGCGGGCGGTTAGCGGGAAGCTCTGTGAGTTAGCTGTGTTGTAGGAGCGGATCGCCTAACTCACACCTGGTTGTGATTGGAAAGGAGGAGTTCAGTCACAGAGGACAGACCGTAACCGGGAGCTTGTGCAACGCTGGCAATAACCGGAGGATTGAGGTACTGTACCTATTTTGAACTGTGTTGTTTGGAATCCGGAATTATCTACTAGACTTTGTATCAGTCTAAGCATTGGTTTGAGCGCTATATCGGGACTTTTTCTCTGTTATATTGATTTGATTTCTGTGTCCCGGCAGCGTCCACTAACTGCTTTTCTATGTGTGATTCGCTCCTTTAATACATTATGTTAACACAGCAGCAGGCAAATAGAGTTGTAAGCTTATTTATAGCAAAAGGGTATTTTAATATAAGAAAGTTTTTGTGTAAGCCACAACAGTTTTTACATACCATTGTCAATATGGATAATACACAGCAACAGGCTAACTTCTTTTCTCTACGTGCTATACAAGATTCTGATACAATGAGACCTTCTCTAGAGGATTTATTCTCTGTGAACATAAAAATGCAAAATATTGGAGATATCTTCCAAATTATGGAGAACAAATTAGTGAAAGAGTATAGACTGTGGTGGGATATCAGGTCCTTGGAAAAATACATATCATTGAACATGATCCCAAGAGGGCTGCGACTGAAGAAACATCCAACTTTTCAAGTGGATATATCTGATAATGAGTTTATGGTCGCCTGGAACAGCATACTCTCAGAATGTTCACTGAAATTAATGCGTATCCTTATTATACACAAAGAGAAACAGCATGCACAATTGAAAGAAGAAATCTTAGAACTACAACAAGAGCTCAATAAATTTATAGAGCACAAGGATTATATACAACTTGATACCATCCTAGATAAAACGATTACAGAGGCAAAAATGGAAATCGATATAGCAAAACAAGGCAAGTTCGAAAGGGACACGTTGGACTATAAATTGAATATAGTTTACAACTGGAAACAAGAGAAATCAAATAAGAGATCTTCGAGGTCAAGATCTAGAAATAGAAGAAACAGAAGACATGTCACATTTTCGGATACTGATGGGGAATCAGGAGAGGATAGAGACTTTCAAGTTAATTCTACCATACTCACTGAGGCAGGTAGCAACCAGCAGAGAATGCAAGAGAGCCATGTAAATACATATAGCACTAATATAGGATCTGTTAATGTACCAAATGCAGCTTGTAGCAATCAACATATTGCAGGGGCCATAGGAGGGATTTTGAGATCCAATGAGCCATCTATAACTCCAGTAACGAACCAAAGTAAATACCATTTACAACCCCCCAATGATATAGTGGGAGTAAGAGCTAATAATGAGAAACAGGTTTTTCAAATGGAACAGCCGAATCTAAAAGGAGGAGGAGGCCCCACAAGAGGGGGGGGGGACGTAGGGACAAACAGATATACGTTAAGACCCCAAACGAAACAGCAGAAACGCAACAAGTACAAGATTTAACTATTTTAAATCTTTCTAATACAGCCCTAGACAGAGAAGAGGAAAAAGTGTTAAAATATGGCTTGGGATTTGTTCCCTCTACCAATTTTAATCTCTTTGAGACATTGTTAGACCTGAATAAATTTGTGAGAAACTTAACTGTGAAGAAATGTTTCAAAGAGAGTAGAATTGATGATGATACTATGTTATCTGATATGTATGATGAAATGTCTAATATACATAATAAAGTTGAATTTAGTGAGGCTACTGACTACTTAACACTATTGAACTTGGAAATGGAGTCTTCTCAAGGAGAAAAAGTAAAAGTGAAATTTAAACCCACCTCAGTATTTTATCCTACAGGGAAAAGAGGGATTTATTTAGAGTCCTTTCACAAACGAGTAGAAAAGGAACTACACAAATTACAAGAGTCTGTTGCAGTTGAGTTTGATAGATCTAATAACTTAACCAAATCAGAACAAGAAGCCATACAGAGGCTCAAATCAAAACAAGACATCGTGATTCGTAGAAGTGATAAAGGTGGTAACATTGTTGTCTTAGACAAACAAGATTATATCATGGAAGCTGAAAGGCAGCTAAGTCAAACTGAGGTATATGAAAAACTGAGCTTTGACCCCACTAATGCATTTAAACTAAGTCTGGGACAAATCCTAGATGATGGAAATGAATTAGGTATCATCGACGATGACACCAAAGCTTTTTTTTATGGGTTAAACATCCTAAAATCCCTATCTTCCACCATCTCCCCAAGACGCACAAGGGTCTTGAAAATGTCCAGGGACGTCCTATCGTCTCTGGTATTGGATCCTTGTTGGAACCCTTGGGGAGATGGATGGAAGGTATTTTACAGCCATTGGTAAGGATTCTGCCTTCATTCCTTAAGGACACGAAACATCTGTTAGTATTGGTAGAAGACATCAATTGGAAACCAGAATATTCATGGTTAACCATAGATGTAGTTAGTTTGTATTCTACCATTCCTTTGGATAAAGGTATGATTGCAGTAGCATTTTTCTTGGATAAATATACAGGTTACAGCAATACTGACAAGAGCTTCATACTTAGAGCACTCTTCTTTTTACTTACACACAATTATTTCTCGTTTGGCGGCAGTTTTTACCTGCAAAGGAGAGGTACTGCAATGGGGGCTACTTTTGCCCCCTCCTTTGCAAATTTATACATGGGGTGGTGGGAGCTATCCCATGTATATGGCGAAGACTGCCACCAGAGGAGGAATATTGTGATGTATAGGAGATTTATTGACGAGCTCCTTCTCATATGGCAAGGGTCAGCAGAGGAGTGCACTGAGTTTGTAAAAGATCTTAACATTAACGATGTTGGTCTAAGCTTTACAAGCACTGCAAGTAAAACGAGTATTGAATATCTAGACCTTACGCTTTCTAATGAAGGTAGCAAGGTTGTTACTAAATTACACAGGAAGCAAATTGCAGGCAATAGCATTCTGCATGCCAAAAGTATGCATCCTAAGCATACAAGCTTTGGAATACTCAAAGGAGAATTTATTCGTTTACGAAGAAATTGTTCCTCATTGTCAGAATACCATAATATGGCCAAAGATTTCAAAGAGAGGTTTTTACAGAGAGGATTTTCCAGAAAACAAATTACCAAAGCGTACAATATAGTATCTAGAATGGAAAGAAACAGGATGCTCCACGCAAATAGAGCAAAGAGAAATAGAGAGATGAGTAATATACCTATTTTTGTCACAAATTATAGCAAACAATTTGATCAGATTGCAAATATTGTACAAGAATGTCTACTGATTCTGAAAGGAGATGGAGATCTCTATGAGATAGTACAAAGGGGATGCAAGTGCATCCCTAGGAAAAATAAGACTTTGGGCAATATTTTGGCCCCTAGTGAAATAAAAACTACCTCACACATAGTTACAAGTTGGTTAGAATGCAAGGGCCACTACAGGTGTGGTGCTACCAGATGCAAAGCATGCTCATACACGCTAACTGGTAAAACTTTTCAATCGACAAAGACTCAGAGAGTGTTTACCATTGATGCATGCACAAACTGTCGCAGCACTTATGTAGTGTACCTTGTGACTTGCCAAACATGTCTAAAGCAGTACGTTGGTCTTACCACAAGGGAAGCTAGAGAGCGAATAAAAGAACATATCTACGACATTAAGTCCGAAGATCCAGACTCACAAGTGGCTAGGCACTTTAAGTTCTGTCACAATAGTAGTACTGACAACCTAGTATGGCAAATTATTGAATGGGTAAGGGTTCCCAACAGAGGAGGAGATAGAGACAAGCTGCTCCGTACACGCGAGGCTTTTTGGATCTTTAAATTGGGAACAAGGGCCCCAGAGGGACTTAACATACACACAGACTTAATTAATTGTTGGAGATAGGATTTACGTAGAATTAATCTTTAACTACATAATACATTGTATTTATATGCAAGTTGACCTATAACAATTAATATGCTTAAAGCATAGTACAAACTCTTAAAATTGTGGTAAATAATCCTTAGTTGAGTGGCCCCTCTTGTGATTCATGTGGCCCGATAAGATCTAATAACAATGCTGTTTCAAAAAATCTTTAGTTCCCTTTCTATAGATATATCAACATATAGTACATATAGTATAGCTATTAGTATTGTTAAGAACAAATAGTATGTTTAAATCCATATGGTTTCAATTTTTTTTTTTTAAAGAAAAATTATTAAATATAATATGGCTAATCATTTTAGGATTAAGGAATCTAGTATTCGATATGGAGATAATTTCTCTTTAATTGTCACAATGTTAATAGACAGACAATGACATAACCTAGCTGTACAACGCTTTAAATCTTGGATATAAAATATTCTGAACATATTAGATCACACATACTATAAATTAGCTCTATAAAGGTACTTGTTTGTATACGATATATGTGGACTAAATAGATTTTGTCCTCTTTAAAGGGTGTAAGATGATGCTCTAATATTTCTAAATATATTTCTAAATACTTTCTAAATGTTTGAAATAACAGTTTGTAGAATTGAGATATATATACAATCAAACTACATATGTGCAAGCTGGTAATCAAGGAGTTAAATTGAGGCTTAACACGTCATTATGATTTGTAAATTTAAGTAGGCTGTGTATCCAAGACAGCACGGTCTATGAATAAGGCAGAGAGCTGAAACATGTCAGACCGCTGCTGTCTTGGATCCAATTTTTTACAAATTTTTGCTGTGAAACTGTTTTAAATTAATGTGGCATTAAAAGTTACCTTTTAAACTCTTGCCTGTGGTCCCGACTCGCCCTATTTCTTATTTTTTGATTGCTGATTTATGCAGACTTACAGAGGTCTGCGGGCGGTTAGCGGGAAGCTCTGTGAGTTAGCTGTGTTGTAGGAGCGGATCGCCGAACTCACACCTGGTTGTGATTGGAAAGGAGGAGTTCAGTCACAGAGGACAGACCGTAACCGGGAGCTTGTGCAACGCTGGCAATAACCAGAGGATTGAGGTACTGTACCTATTTTGAACTGTGTTGTTTGGAATCCGGAATTATCTACTAGACTTTGTATCAGTCTAAGCATTGGTTTGAGCGCTATATCGGGACTTTTTCTCTGTTATATTGATTTGATTTCTGTGTCCCGGCAGCGTCCACTAACTGCTTTTCTATGTGTGATTCGCTCCTTTAATACATTATGTTAACACAGCAGCAGGCAAATAGAGTTGTAAGCTTATTTATAGCAAAAGGGTATTTTAATATAAGAAAGTTTTTGTGTAAGCCACAACAGTTTTTACATACCATTGTCAATATGGATAATACACAGCAACAGGCTAACTTCTTTTCTCTACGTGCTATACAAGATTCTGATACAATGAGACCTTCTCTAGAGGATTTATTCTCTGTGAACATAAAAATGCAAAATATTGGAGATATCTTCCAAATTATGGAGAACAAATTAGTGAAAGAGTATAGACTGTGGTGGGATATCAGGTCCTTGGAAAAATACATATCATTGAATATGATCCCAAGAGGGCTGCGACTGAAGAAACATCCAACTTTTCAAGTGGATATATCTGATAATGAGTTTATGGTCGCCTGGAACAGCATACTCTCAGAATGTTCACTGAAATTAATGCGTATCCTTATTATACACAAAGAGAAACAGCATGCACAATTGAAAGAAGAAATCTTAGAACTACAACAAGAGCTCAATAAATTTATAGAGCACAAGGATTATATACAACTTGATACCATCCTAGATAAAACGATTACAGAGGCAAAAATGGAAATCGATATAGCAAAACAAGGCAAGTTCGAAAGGGACACGTTGGACTATAAATTGAATATAGTTTACAACTGGAAACAAGAGAAATCAAATAAGAGATCTTCGAGGTCAAGATCTAGAAATAGAAGAAACAGAAGACATGTCACATTTTCGGATACTGATGGGGAATCAGGAGAGGATAGAGACTTTCAAGTTAATTCTACCATACTCACTGAGGCAGGTAGCAACCAGCAGAGAATGCAAGAGAGCCATGTAAATACATATAGCACTAATATAGGATCTGTTAATGTACCAAATGCAGCTTGTAGCAATCAACATATTGCAGGGGCCATAGGAGGGATTTTGAGATCCAATGAGCCATCTATAACTCCAGTAACGAACCAAAGTAAATACCATTTACAACCCCCCAATGATATAGTGGGAGTAAGAGCTAATAATGAGAAACAGGTTTTTCAAATGGAACAGCCGAATCTAAAAGGAGGAGGAGGCCCCACAAGAGGGGGGGGGAATGTAGGGACAAACAGATATACGTTAAGACCCCAAACGAAACAGCAGAAACGCAACAAGTACAAGATTTAACTATTTTAAATCTTTCTAATAAAGCCCTAGACAGAGAAGAGGAAAAAGTGTTAAAATATGGCTTGGGATTTGTTCCCTCTACCAATTTTAATCTCTTTGAGACATTGTTAGACCTGAATAAATTTGTGAGAAACTTAACTGTGAAGAAATGTTTCAAAGAGAGTAGAATTGATGATGATACTATGTTATCTGATATGTATGATGAAATGTCTAATATACATAATAAAGTTGAATTTAGTGAGGCTACTGACTACTTAACACTATTGAACGTGGAAATGGAGTCTTCTCAAGGAGAAAAAGTAAAAGTGAAATTTAAACCCACCTCAGTATTTTATCCTACAGGGAAAAGAGGGATTTATTTAGGGTCCTTTCACAAACGAGTAGAAAAGGAACTACACAAATTACAAGAGTCTGTTGCAGTTGAGTTTGATAGATCTAATAACTTAACCAAATCAGAACAAGAAGCCATACAGAGGCTCAAATCAAAACAAGACATCGTGATTCGTAGAAGTGATAAAGGTGGTAACATTGTTGTCTTAGACAAACAAGATTATATCATGGAAGCTGAAAGGCAGCTAAGTCAAACTGAGGTATATGAAAAACTGAGCTTTGACCCCACTAATGCATTTAAACTAAGTCTGGGACAAATCCTAGATGATGGAAATGAATTAGGTATCATCGACGATGACACCAAAGCTTTTTTATGGGTTAAACATCCTAAAATCCCTATCTTCCACCATCTCCCCAAGACGCACAAGGGTCTTGACAATGTCCAGGGACGTCCTATCGTCTCTGGTATTGGATCCTTGTTGGAACCCTTGGGGAGATGGATGGAAGGTATTTTACAGCCATTGGTAAGGATTCTGCCTTCATTCCTTAAGGACACGAAACATCTGTTAGTATTGGTAGAAGACATCAATTGGAAACCAGAATATTCATGGTTAACCATAGATGTAGTTAGTTTGTATTCTACCATTCCTTTGGATAAAGGTATGATTGCAGTAGCATTTTTCTTGGATAAATATACAGGTTACAGCAATACTGACAAGAGCTTCATACTTAGAGCACTCTTCTTTTTACTTACAAACAATTATTTCTCGTTTGGCGGCAGTTTTTACCTGCAAAGGAGAGGTACTGCAATGGGGGCTACTTTTGCCCCCTCCTTTGCAAATTTATACATGGGGTGGTGGGAGCTATCCCATGTATATGGCGAAGACTGCCACCAGAGGAGGAATATTGTGATGTATAGGAGATTTATTGACGAGCTCCTTCTCATATGGCAAGGGTCAGCAGAGGAGTGCACTGAGTTTGTAAAAGATCTTAACATTAATGATGTTGGTCTAAGCTTTACAAGCACTGCAAGTAAAACGAGTATTGAATATCTAGACCTTACGCTTTCTAATGAAGGTAGCAAGGTTGTTACTAAATTACACAGGAAGCAAATTGCAGGCAATAGCATTCTGCATGCCAAAAGTATGCATCCTAAGCATACAAGCTTTGGAATACTCAAAGGAGAATTTATTCGTTTACGAAGAAATTGTTCCTCATTGTCAGAATACCATAATATGGCCAAAGATTTCAAAGAGAGGTTTTTACAGAGAGGATTTTCCAGAAAACAAATTACCAAAGCATACAATATAGTATCTAGAATGGAAAGAAACAGGATACTCCACGCAAATAGAGCAAAGAGAAATAGAGAGATGAGTAATATACCTATTTTTGTCACAAATTATAGCAAACAATTTGATCAGATTGCAAATATTGTACAAGAATGTCTACTGATTCTGAAAGGAGATGGAGATCTCTATGAGATAGTACAAAGGGGATGCAAGTGCATCCCTAGGAAAAATAAGACTTTGGGCAATATTTTGGCCCCTAGTGAAATAAAAACTACCTCACACAGAGTTACAAGTTGGTTAGAATGCAAGGGCCACTACAGGTGTGGTGCTACCAGATGCAAAGCATGCTCATACACGCTAACTGGTAAAACTTTTCAATCGACAAAGACTCAGAGAGTGTTTACCATTGATGCATGCACAAACTGTCGCAGCACTTATGTAGTGTACCTTGTGACTTGCCAAACATGTCTAAAGCAGTACGTTGGTCTTACCACAAGGGAAGCTAGAGAGCGAATAAAAGAACATATCTACGACATTAAGTCCGAAGATCCAGACTCACAAGTGGCTAGGCACTTTAAGTTCTGTCACAATAGTAGTACTGACAACCTAGTATGGCAAATTATTGAATGGGTAAGGGTTCCCAACAGAGGAGGAGATAGAGACAAGCTGCTCCGTACACGCAAGGCTTTTTGGATCTTTAAATTGGGAACAAGGGCCCCAGAGGGACTTAACATACACACAGACTTAATTAATTGTTGGAGATAGGATTTACGTAGAATTAATCTTAAACTACATAATACATTGTATTTATATGCAAGTTGACCTATAACAATTAATATGCTTAAAGCATAGTAAAAACTCTTAAAATTGTGGTAAATAATCCTTAGTTGAGTGGCCCCTCTTGTGATTCATGTGGCCCGATAAGATCTAATAACAATGCTGTTTCAAAAAATCTTTAGTTCCCTTTCTATAGATATATCAACATATAGTACATATAGTATAGCTATTAGTATTGTTAAGAACAAATAGTATGTTTAAATCCATATGGTTTCAATTTTTTTTTTTTAAAGAAAAATTATTAAATATAATATGGCTAATCATTTTAGGATTAAGGAATCTAGTATTCGATATGGAGATAATTTCTCTTTAATTGTCACAATGTTAATAGACAGACAATGACATAACCTAGCTGTACAACGCTTTAAATCTTGGATATAAAATATTCTGAACATATTAGATCACACATACTATAAATTAGCTCTATAAAGGTACTTGTTTGTATACAATATATGTGGACTAAATAGATTTTGTCCTCTTTAAAGGGTGTAAGATGATGCTCTAATATTTCTAAATATATTTCTAAATATATTTCTAAATACTTTCTAAATGTTTGAAATAACAGTTTGTAGAATTGAGATATATATACAATCAAACTACGTATGTGCAAGCTGGTAATCAAGGAGTTAAATTGAGGCTTAACACGTCATTATGATTTGTAAATTTAAGTAGGCTGTGTATCCAAGACAGCACGGTCTATGAATAAGGCAGAGAGCTGAAAAATGTCAGACCGCTGCTGTCTTGGATCCAATTTTTTACGAATTTTTGCTGTGAAACTGTTTTAAATTAATGTGGCATTAAAAGTTACCTTTCAAACTCTTGCCTGTGGTCCCGACTCGCCCTATTTCTTATTTTTTGATTGCAGAATATTCCTACCTTAATTCCGATTGGCTGATAGAATCCTATCAGCCAATCGGAATTCGAGGGACGCCATCTTGGATGACGTCCCTTAAAGGAACCGTCATTCTTCAGTTGGACGTCGCCGGAAGAAGATGGGTCCGCGGTGGAGGTCTTCAGGATGGAGCCGGTCGTCATCGGATGAAGATAGAAGATGCCGCTTGGATCAAGATGGTTGCCGGTCCGGATCGCCTCTTCTTCCCGGATAGGATGAAGACTTTGGAGCCTCTTCTGGACCTCTTCAGCCACCGGATGATGGATCGCCAACCCCCGCTTGGGTTGGATGAAGATTTTGGAGCCAGGACGGATCGGTGATACCTGGTGAGGTGAAGACAAGGTAGGATGATCTTCAGGGGCTTAGTGTTAGGTTTATTTAAGGGGGGTTTGGGTTAGATTAGGGGTATGTGGGTGGTGGGTTGTAATGTTGGGGGGGTATTGTATGTTTTTTTTTACAGGCAAAAGAGCTGAATTTCTTGGGGCATGCCCCGCAAAGGGCCCTGTTCAGGGCTGGTAAGGTAAAAGAGCTTTTAACTTTAGTAATTTAGAATAGGGTAGGGCATTTTTTATTTTGGGGGGCTTTGTTGTTTTATTAGGGGGCTTAGAGTAGGTGTAATTAGTTTAAAATTGTTGTAATATTTTTCTTATGTTTGTAAATATTTTTTTATTTTTTGTAACTTAGTTCTTTTTTATTTTTTGTACTTTAGCTAGTTTATTTAATTGTATTTATTTGTAGGAATTGTATTTAATTAATTTATTGATAGTGTAGTGTTAGGTTAATTGTAGTTAATTGTAGGTAGTTTATTTAATTAATTTATTGATAGTTTAATTGTAACTTAGGTTAGTATTTATTTTACAGGTAATTTTGTAATTATTTTAACTATTTTAGCTATTAAATAGTTCTTAACTATTTAATAGCTATTGTACCTGGTTAAAATAAATACAAAGTTACCTGTAAAATAAATATAAATCCTAAAATAGCTATAATATAATTATAATTTATATTGTAGCTATATTAGGATTTATTTTACAGGTAAGTATTTAGCTTTAAATAGGAATAATTTATTTAATAAGAGTTAATTAATTTCGTTAGATGTAAATTATATTTAACTTAGGGGGGTGTTAGTGTTAGACTTAGCTTTAGGGGTTAATACATTTATTAGAGTAGCGGTGAGCTCCAGTCAGCAGATCAGGGGTTAATAATTGAAGTTAGGTGTCGGCGATGTTAGGGAGGGCAGATTAGGGGTTAATACTATTTATTATAGGGTTAGTGATGCGGATTAGGGGTTAATAACTTTATTATAGTAGCGCTCAGGTCCGCTCGGCAGATTAGGGGTTAATAAGTGTAGGCAGGTGGAGGCGACGTTGAGGGGGGCAGATTAGGGGTTAATAAATATAATATAGGGGTCGGCAGTGTTAGGGGCAGCAGATTAGGGGTACATAAGGATAACGTAGGTGGCGGCGCTTTGCGGTCGGCAGATTAGGGGTTAATAAGTGTAGGCAGGTGGAGGCGACATTGAGGGGGGCAGATTAGGGGTTAATAAATATAATAAATGGGTCGGCGGTGTTAGGGGGAGCAGATTAGGGGTACATAAGGATAACGTAGGTGGCGGTCGGCAGATTAGGGGTTAAAAATTTCGATGAGGGGGGACCTCGGTTTAGGGGTACATAGGTAGTTTATGGGTGTTAGTGTACTTTAGAGTACAGTAGTTAAGAGCTTTAGAAACCAGCGTTAGCCCAGAAAGCTCTTAACTACTGACTTTTTTCCTGCGGCTGGAGTTTTGTCGTTAGATTTCTAACGCTCACTTCAGCCAAGACTCTAAATACCGGCGTTAGAAAGATCCCATTGAAAAGATAGGATACGCAATTGACGTAAGGGGATCTGCGGTATGGAAAAGTCGCGGCTGAAAAGTGAGCGTTAGACCCTATTTTGAGTGACTCCAAATACCGGCGGTAGCCTAAAACCAGCGTTAGGAGCCTCTAACGCTGGTTTTCACGGCTACCGCCAAACTCCAAATCTAGGCCTTAGTGTTTTGGACCAGAGGTTGTAAGAAGTTATCTATATACATTGATATATTGCTAGACAGGGACCCTATTCCAGATATAATCAGCCTCCCAGAGGATCCACCAAGGTTTTATGAACCTTCGGGAGGTGATAGAAAATTGGAATAGAAGGGTCCCTGTCTAGCAAAAAATGAAATTCCTCATTGTTCAAAATGCCACTTGATTTTGCTTGGCTCAGGATGGTATTGAGTTCTTTTAAGAATTTGTTGGTCGGGTTGAAGGAGAGTTTCTTATATGTATTAGTTTCACTTAGAATTCTCGTTGCTTCTTTTAAATAATCCGATTTGTCTTGTATAACAACACCTCCACCCTTATCCGCTGTTTTGATCACAATGTTAGAATTATTTTTCAAACACTGTAGGGTGTGTCTCTCCTGTTTGGAAAGATTATCGTTGAACCTATTGAGCCATTTTCCATTTTTACTATCCCACAATTTGGATAGATCAGTACTGACTAGTTTATTGAATATTTTGATATGCTCGCCTTGAGCCCCAACTGGAAAAAAATTGGTTGGTCTCTTAAAATTAGTATGTAATAGAGGTGGTTCTTCATTATCATCATACATGCTTAAATTCATAAGGGATTGAGTTTGACTTGAAGCTTCCCCCTGTAAGGAGCTTAACACCTGTAAGGTGTCCTTGTCTTGACTATTTAAGACCTCTATAGATTGTGCAGTACTCATGTGAGTCGGTTGTTGCTTTATAAAATATCTTTTGAGCCTCATTTTTCTAATATATTTCTGCAAGTCAATATAGGTCTCAAATTTGTTAGGTGCTTTCTTTGGGGCAAAGTTTAATCCCTTGGCTAATAAATTAATTTCTTGATCATTTAATTTATTATTAGTTAGATCATAAATGGACTCCCTGTTTCTAATAAGTTTCAACTTCTGAATTCTTGCTCTCTGTACAATTCTCCCTCCTCTACTTCCTTGCTTGTTCTTTTTCTTTTTGCATTTGTGTTTGACTCTTGTCTTTGTCTTATCCTCTGTGGCGAAGGAAACATATGTTCCTGTCTTACCACCTGTCTTGTGTCTAAAAATTATTGTTGTTACTCTGTTTGGTATTGTTTTCTTGTTGTTCTCTATGGTTCCCTCTCCACTGTTCATTGTTCCCTCCATAATTGTTTTTTGGTCTTGCTCCTTGTCTGTTGAAATCACAATTAGGACCATGTGATCTGATCTCGTATGAGGAAGCTCCTTCCCAGTCTCTATGGTCCCCATGGTGGTTAGACTGAGAAGGAGCTCTATTTTGAAATGGGGCTCTATTGTGATAGTGCCTCTGATGATAACCATAATTTTCACGTTCCTTAGCTGGATAGTACCTGGCATTGTAAACATATGATTGATTATCATTCTGGTGAGAATATTATTTATCATCTGAGTATGCTCTTCGGGGTGTATCACACCCTTGTCTGTCCCCATTTACCTTAATATAATTATTGGTGTTATTCCTATATACAAATTGATTTTATTCTAAAATGCATTGATTTTATTTTGAAACATAATTATTTTCAGTTTGATTCACAATTTTATTTACAGTTGCAAGACACAGCGATGGGGACTACTTTTGCCCCATCCTATGCCAATCTTTTTGTAAATTTTTTTGAAAATAAGTATGTCTGGAACCATAATCCTTTTAGTACCAATATAATTAATTATTTAAAGTACATTGATGACGTGATCCTTATATGGAAGGGCCAGGAAGAACAAGCCACAAAATTTATTGAACATCTAAATAATAATAATTTGAATTTCAAATTTACCAGTAAGATACATAGAGAAGAAATGGAATTTTTAGACCTGGTATTGTTTGTAGATCAGAGCAATTGTATCGCTGTAAAAAACTTTTGGAAACCAACTGACAAGAACGGATTTCTTAGTGCTAATAGCGGACACCTCCCGAGGTGGAAAAGGAATATTCCCCTCGGACAATACCAGAGGGTACGCAGAAATTGCACACATTATAAGGATTACCTGATTGAATCAAGGTCCTTAGATTCTAGGTTTATAGAAAAGGGGTATGATAACACTCTTTTGACTTCTGTTAAATAAAGTATATCCAACATGAATAGGAGTGCTATGCTAGAGCCCACTAAAAGGAATAAGGGTGTACCTCCTGGGAGAGAGGAGATTAGATTTATTACCACTTATAGCCAAGGTAGTAAAGAAATCAGTAACATTTTAAAAAAACCATTGGAGGATCTTGACATTGGATCCAATCCTAGGGGCCATCTTACCTGATCAGCTCACAATCACCTATAGAAAAAACAAAGATCTAAAGAATACCTTGGCTCCATCCAAATTTGTATCTGCCAAACCCCCAGTAAAAAGTTCGAACAACCATTGGCTCAGTAGAAAGAATGGAACTTGGCCCTGTGGGTCAAAAAAATGTAACATGTGCAATAACATCATCAGAAGAGACACTTTTGAAAATATAGATAAAACCAAATTGTACAAAATAAAAGAGAAATTTTCTTGTAAATCCAAATATGTAGTGTATCTTCTGAGATGTAATTGCAATTGTTACTACATAGGTTGTACCAAAAGACTGGTAAGGAACAAGTTCAATGAGCATCTTGGCAATATTAAAAATGGAATAGAGAACCATAGTGTTCTGTTTCACTTCAAACATTTCCATGAGGCCAACAACAGTGGTTTAAAAATGATGGTATTGGATTGGATCCCTCCTTATTGCTCTAAAAACAGATTGAGGAGTCTGAGACAACGAGAAACCTTTTGGATTCACGAACTCAGAACCCTCAATACTGAGAATCCGAAAGGTCTTAATATCGATTTGGATCTCCAGGAGTTAAATGTAGGCCAATAACATTGTCCCACCTAACAGTTCCTATTTGTCTCGTTAGTATAGGTTTAGGCTTGATGGCATACAGGCAGGTTTTTTTTTTCCTTGTTTGATATGTGCTGCTTTACTTTGTTAGGTCATGCTAGGTGTTCATTGATTGGTTTTCATGCCTCGTTTTTCAATGTGTGACTGTATGGCATGTCTTATTTCTGGAGTTGTTCTTGGTCAATATACTATTTGATTCCCTGTGTTTTAAAATGCTTATTAAGTTCCCTTATATTCAATGGTATGATATTAATTATTAATGATATGGTATATGCATGTCAATACACATTTAGGCGCCTCCTTTACTCATCTTTTAATTATCCTTTTTATTCACTTATGAATTTTACATTCATTCATGAAGTTGTCTGGGTATACAGGAACTAATATAGTTTAAGCAGCAAATTTTAAGCTTACAATATGTTCAAGCTCACTGTATTTTAAAGTAAATTATTTTAGGTGAATTAAATGTTCTTTTACATTATAAGGTTTTTATTAGGTTATTTATAATGTTTATGCTTTGTATCATCTGCTTCTTTTTAGCACCTGCATTGTTTTTATTAGGGTTTTATGATGGACTTCACAGACGTTTTCTATTATGAGCTATGACTATTAGCCAATCATACCGGAGGCGTGTTAAACCTGCCACTTTTAAAAGGAAACATCCACTACAATTAAATTATCTCTTGACAAAGTCGGGTCGCAACCCAATGAAACGCGTAGAGTGCACCTCAGGATTGAACTTGAGCGGAATAGCTACCAATGGCTTCAGACAGTGAGCCTGTGACGCTGTGTTCACCCGAACCATTTCCGGTGGCGTCTAAGTGCAGAGGAGCAGGTGAAGGATCAGCCCTTCCTGAGATCTAACGGAGGTTTCACACCAGTGGTGATTTTTGTGCCTGCATTTTATCTGTTTTATGTACGTGCTTGTTGTGCACACGTCAATGTGTTTTTTCTTTAGCTATTTGTAATAAACTGCTTTTATGTTCAGAGGTGGTTGCGCTCTGTCTCTTCTCTTTTCATGTTAGTTTCGGCTTTGGCAGCAGGAGCACAGTTTTTTGCATCCCTGAACAGAGCGGCAACCTACCTATTGTCCACACTTACATTTGGATCTGGGAAGTATATTTTTTATACTTTGTATCTCTATTACATTTGTAACATCTTTTGCATGTAATACTATTTGCTGTATATTTTTCCTATCAAGTGTATAATATATCGTATAGGAATTAAGGAATGTGGATATGTGTACTTTGAATATACATTGCTCCACACTGTAAATTGCAGATACCGTTATTATATTTATGTGCAAATTAGATATGAGCATAAGCTGTAACTTGATACTTTTCAAGCACTTTTCAGTTTACGGTTAGAAACCATTCAGAATCCATTTTTCATTTGTTGTTTCCACCTATTAACTTACTTTTTGGGTTTGAGTTAGAGAAGCGCAGTCTATAGATTAGTCCTTTTGAATCTAGTTTGTGTGTTTAATATTAAATTGTAATCCTTTAAATCTATATTATATGGTTGGAATACTACTACTATTACTACTACTAATAATAATATAGTTCAAAAATTATATTTAATTTTTAATAATATTTTTCAATCATTTTATATAAAAATTCCATTGTAAGCCAATACTCTAATAACTCTTATAAGATTCTGTAAAGCTCTTTAATATTTCTGTATCTGATAACCAAGAAATGTACCGTTTTTTTTTTTTTTTACATTTTATTTGCCCCCCCCCCCATCAGAAGACATCTCTTTAATGACCCTCTCAAATGCTTTATCCTTTACAGCAATGGAAATAGTTTTGGTGTATCTACTTAGTCACTAAGGTCAGTAACTTCTCTCTCTCTTTTCAAGCATCCCATATACTTAAATGACCATGAAACACAATTTTTGTTATGATTCAGATATTTTTGATTTTAAAACAACTTCCCAATTTACTTCTATTATGTATTTTGTTATATTCTCTTGACGTCCATTATTTAAAAGGATACCTAGGTAGGCTTAGCAGCTGCTGATTTGTGCCTGCACATATATGCCTAATGTTATTGGCTTACCCAGTGTTTTCAGCTAGATCCTAGTAGTGCTTGACTGCTTCTTCAACAAAGGATATCAAGAGAATGAAGTAAATTAGATAATAGAAGTAAATAGGAAAAGCACACTTTATCTTAAGCATGAAAGATAAACGTTAGGTTTCATGTCCCTTTCTATATATAAAATTTCCCAGGTTTTTCATTTTATTTAATTTTTTTTCTATTTAGGTAATACATTTCTAATGGATATTGAATCTTGTTTATACAACAACAATGTTTCATACAACATTGTTATTTAAGGACCCATCTCTTCTTGCCTGTAACACATGGAAAACTATAAAGCCTAGAACTACAACTGCCACCATTTATCAGTATATGTTTATTAATTAGAGCTCAGGTTAGCTATGTCTCTCCAATCAGATGAATTTCTGCCCTAAAAAATAATTTCTCTGGCCTTCAGATCTATGGACAGAGAATGCCGTATGTCCATGCATCAGAAATAAAATAAATGAAAAATAAGTTATTAGCTTGCTTTTGGAAACACAACTACAAAGGCTGGTTAAAAGTCTTACGTTTTTCTTCCAGTCTTATAATTATCAATTCCAGTTGCTTTGCATTTAATAAACAGTTATTCATCTGTATAGTGAGTATATCTTACTTTAATTTCTCATATCAGAAAGGGCTGCAATAGTTTTATATGCAAAGTTACATAATTCTCTGACAACCAAGAGGTTAATGCAATGTGGAAGAAATATCATTTTAATAGACTAAATAGAGTGTATTAAAGCAATCAGGACTAGATTACAAGTGGAGAAAAAACATATAAGCGCGGTTGAGTGTTAACACCGCTCAAGTTAAATAGAGCTCTTATTCTTTTGCTCATATTACAAGTTAAAAGTAAAATGATTTTAAACAGTCAATTCAAAAAAGGAGCACAAAATAGCACCTTTCAAACATAAAAAATAACTTTTATTTTAGTTCCATAAAATCAAAGACAATCCCTTACACCCTGACGCGTTTCATGCCTCACAGGAACTTAATCATAGGGATACTCATCTGGCCAGCTTCTCCCTAAGGGAAAGTGACCAATCTGAAAATAAAATTAAAAAACAAGGAAATAAAAATATATATGTGTCTACATATTAGTAGATTCTTTACAATGTTGCAAGAGAGTGATAAGCTAAAATTCATTTTGAATTCTAGATAGGAGTATTAAGGATGTATATACACACACAAAACTTATTTCTTAAAGACTTAACTGATAGAAGACGTTGTTAAATATAATTCACATGCGTCAGACATTCTCTAAGGCATATTTGAAGACATATCTTAAGCATGTTTAAAACATATCATGCCTCAAATTTAAACTGAATATGAATACATATATAGATGATCAATACGTTAGACATATATATATATATATATATATATATATATATATATATATATATATATATATATCTGTTAAAGAGAAATACACACTATATAAATACAAAATCAACAGGTTGAATGGAAACATATATAGTTCTTAATTCAGGCTTTAAAATAACTGATGTCCCATTCACAATTTAAACCAAAGGGAGAGTTTGTTCTTAGTTTATAAATACACAATTACTCTTTCTTTTGCAAGATCTGCAAGCACTAACCCTCCATTCCTCCCACCACCACTCACCCTGTTGTTTACCTTAATATATAAACACTTCCTAACTGCAATTAGGCACAGCTGTCACTAATGATCCTAGATAGAGACACTACTCCATATTCACAGCCTTTTTACTGGCACTTTACCTTATTTTGTTACACTTTTCCAATCATCACTTGCTCACTCACCACACACTTTTATTTTTTATTTTTATTGTTTCCCCATGTCATCACTCACTCTCCATTTACCCTGCCTTATATCAGACTTATTTCCTTTCTCCATTACCTTATGTGTCCATTCCCTCTACTTTAGATTGTAAGCTTGAGAGCCTTTGTACCTGTAGGCCACTTTGTATTTAAAGTGAACTACTACTGATTGTGCTCAAGGGCATGGCATTTCTCTCCTTTTGTATAACTCAATTATTGCACCTACAACTGTATTATACCCTACTGTACTTGTTTACTTGTGTACGTAATGCATCACTGTAATTTTTTATTCTTTGTATAGCGCTGCGTAATCTGCTGGCACTTTATAAATAAATGATAATAATAATAATAATGTTAGTCACCACCTCTAGGTAGCAATTTTGCAATATCTATCACTTTAAAATACATATGAAAGATATTAGTCATATGTATGTTGTTAAAGTGACTTACAATAGTAGAGTACTTATCATAATTCCTTTAAAATAACTGATGTCCCATTCACAATTTAAACCAAAGGGAGAGTTTGTTCTTAGTTTATAAATACACAATTACTCTTTCTTTTGCAAGATCTGCAAGCACTAACCCTCCATTCCTCCCACCACCACTCACCCTGTTGTTTACCTTAATATATAAACACTTCCTAACTGCAATTAGGCACAGCTGTCACTAATGATCCTAGATAGAGACACTACTCCATATTCACAGCCTTTTTACTGGCACTTTACCTTATTTTGTTACACTTTTCCAATCATCACTTGCTCACTCACCACACACTTTTATTTTTTATTTTTATTGTTTCCCCATGTCATCACTCACTCTCCATTTACCCTGCCTTATATCAGACTTATTTCCTTTCTCCATTACCTTATGTGTCCATTCCCTCTACTTTAGATTGTAAGCTTGAGAGCCTTTGTACCTGTAGGCCACTTTGTATTTAAAGTGAACTACTACTGATTGTGCTCAAGGGCATGGCATTTCTCTCCTTTTGTATAACTCAATTATTGCACCTACAACTGTATTATACCCTACTGTACTTGTTTACTTGTGTACGTAATGCATCACTGTAATTTTTTATTCTTTGTATAGCGCTGCGTAATCTGCTGGCACTTTATAAATAAATGATAATAATAATAATAATGTTAGTCACCACCTCTAGGTAGCAATTTTGCAATATCTATCACTTTAAAATACATATGAAAGATATTAGTCATATGTATGTTGTTAAAGTGACTTACAATAGTAGAGTACTTATCATAATTCCTTTAATTTCTTATGTGTTCTCTAACCCTGGACCTCAGTTCTCATGAAATTTGTCCTACATACTGCTGGGAACAAATTATAGAAGATAAACAACATAATCTGTCCTACAGTTCACATAATGCATTATATCAAATCTTCGGTTGTCTCTGATGTCCCTATCGGCTAGATTTGGAGTTTGGCGGTAGATGGGTTGCTAACGCTACGCGTGGTTTATGTCTAACGCACGGCATTGTTTGACTCTGGTATTTAGAGTTCAAAAAAAGACCATCTAACAATGCTCCTAACGCGTGTATGTCACACGCGGAATCCTGCCCGCGTTAGACAGTCTCCCATAGAGATCAATGGAAAAGCAAAAAAATAGCTTTTTTCACCTAACACTCGATCTCGCGAGAAATACGCACATACCACATCATGCACAACAATAACACGCCGCAAATGTCACAACAACAATCAATCAACAAAGCACACAAGCATTACACATTCACAAGCGGGGGGATTTTTAATAAAATTTTATACGGGGAATACGCATATACTTTAAGATGCGGAAATTCGCAAAATAACAACAAGGAATAAAAAATATATACATCCACTAGAAAAATAATCGCATTCAATATCACTATATATTAGGACAAACATACATATACAACACTTCACTAATAACACACCATCGCAAATTCACATTTAAACAGAATACTATTGGACAATGTTAGAGAAAACAAACACTATGACATCATCGCATTCTACACATTCCACAAATACTAACTCCAAATGAGCATGCGCAAATTCACACAACTAATACACATTGCACTAATATTAATTGCTAATAAAGCACACCTGAACACAATTTACAACAGAAATTGGTACATCATTAAACATTTACACAGGGTATATAAGCACCACACAAGCATGGCTTCTTTGACTGTGTTGCTGGTGGGTCTTTGGAGATTGGAGGTTTAAGATTAGAGAGTTTGTGCATTATTGTGAGTGAGTTAGTGTTAGCGTGAGAGAGTCAGTTGTTAGTGTTATCGTGAGTGAGTTATTGGGAGCTAGTGGGAGTGGGAGAGAGTCAGTTAGTGGGAGCGTGAGTGAGTTAGTGGGAGTGGGAGTTGTTAGTGAGAGTTGTTAGTGAGAGTTAGTGCTAGTGTGAGTCAGTTAGTGGGAGCGTGAGTTAGTGGTAGTGGGAGTTAGTGAGAGTTAGTGGGAGTGTTTGTTAGTGAGAATTAGTAGTAGTGTGTTAGTGAAAATTAGTAGTAGTGTGAGTTAGCGAGCGAGTGATTTTTCTGTACACTTAACACATTTACACGCAAACACATTCAATACATACAGGGAGTGCAGAATTATTAGGCAAATGAGTATTTTGACCACATCATCCTCTTTATGCATGTTGTCTTACTCCAAGCTGTATAGGCTCGAAAGCCTACTACCAATTAAGCATATTAGGTGATGTGCATCTCTGTAATGAGAAGGGGTGTGGTCTAATGACATCAACACCCTATATCAGGTGTGCATAATTATTAGGCAACTTCCTTTCCTTTGGCAAAATGGGTCAAAAGAAGGACTTGACAGGCTCAGAAAAGTCAAAAATAGTGAGATATCTTGCAGAGGGATGCAGCACTCTTAAAATTGCAAAGCTTCTGAAGCGTGATCATCGAACAATCAAGCGTTTCATTCAAAATAGTCAACAGGGTCGCAAGAAGCGTGTGGAAAAACCAAGGCGCAAAATAACTGCCCATGAACTGAGAAAAGTCAAGCGTGCAGCTGCCAAGATGCCACTTGCCACCAGTTTGGCCATATTTCAGAGCTGCAACATCACTGGAGTGCCCAAAAGCACAAGGTGTGCAATACTCAGAGACATGGCCAAGGTAAGAAAGGCTGAAAGACGACCACCACTGAACAAGACACACAAGCTGAAACGTCAAGACTGGGCCAAGAAATATCTCAAGACTGATTTTTCTAAGGTTTTATGGACTGATGAAATGAGAGTGAGTCTTGATGGGCCAGATGGATGGGCCCGTGGCTGGATTGGTAAAGGGCAGAGAGCTCCAGTCCGACTCAGACGCCAGCAAGGTGGAGGTGGAGTACTGGTTTGGGCTGGTATCATCTAAGATGAACTTGTGGGGCCTTTTCGGGTTGAGGATGGAGTCAAGCTCAACTCCCAGTCCTACTGCCAGTTTCTGGAAGACACCTTCTTCAAGCAGTGGTACAGGAAGAAGTCTGCATCCTTCAAGAAAAACATGATTTTCATGCAGGACAATGCTCCATCACACGCGTCCAAGTACTCCACAGCGTGGCTGGCAAGAAAGGGTATAAAAGAAGAAAATCTAATGACATGGCCTCCTTGTTCACCTGATCTGAACCCCATTGAGAACCTGTGGTCCTTCATCAAATGTGAGATTTACAAGGAGGGAAAACAGTACACCTCTCTGAACAGTGTCTGGGAGGCTGTGGTTGCTGCTGCACGCAATGTTGATGGTGAACAGATCAAAACACTGACAGAATCCATGGATTGCAGGCTTTTGAGTGTCCTTGCAAAGAAAGGTGGCTATATTGGTCACTGATTTGTTTTTGTTTTGTTTTTGAATGTCAGAAATGTATATTTGTGAATGTTGAGATGTTATATTGGTTTCACTGGTAAAAATAAATAATTGAAATGGGTATATATTTGTTTTTTGTTAAGTTGCCTAATAATTATGCACAGTAATAGTCACCTGCAAACACAGATATCCCCCTAAAATAGCTAAAACTAAAAACAAACTAAAAACTACTTCCAAAAATATTCAGCTTTGATATTAATGAGTTTTTTGGGTTCATTGAGAACATGGTTGTTGTTCAATAATAAAATTAATCCTCAAAAATACAACTTGCCTAATAATGCTGCACTCCCTGTACATACACTTATCAATAACACTACATACACTCCATACCCCATACCCCCTCATACTACACTCCATACCCCATTCCCTGTAGTCCCATTCCCTTTCATCCCATTTACTCTTATCCCATACCCCATACCCATCCCATACCCATCCCCTAGTTACATTTAGTTTACATATCCTCCTTTTAGTCTTCTTCTTCTTTTGGTTTATTTAAATACTCCTTACCCTCTTTGTTTTTTTAGATCCCTCTCACACTTTCAGCACTTTTTTTGTCTTTTTAGTTCTTTATTTTGACCCCCTTTCATTTCATCACACTCACTTTTTGTTTGATTATTTGGGGTTTAGTTTAGGGAACAGATGGAGGGCAGGCAGGGGAGAGGTAGAGGGGGGAGGAGAGGGAGGGGGAGAGGAACAGGGCAGGAAGGGGGGCAGGAAGGGGGGCAGGAAGCGGGGGTGGAAGCGGTGGGTGGACCCAGCCACTTGGTTCAAGATGAACAAGTGGCTGGGCCCAGTGGCGGACAGAGTAGGGCTTCACAGTCCGGGAAACAGAGGGCATCGTCACAGGGGAAGGCCAAGGCGACTAGGGAGGCAAAGTTTTCGATGGAGGAGAAGGAGGCCCTCGTAGAGGTATAGGAGGCTGCAGCACCAGAAGACTACCCCGACTGAGAAGAGGAGGCTCTGGAATGAAATAAGGAATGCAGTCAATGCAGTGGGTGGCCGGAACAGAGATATGGACTCTATAAAACATCGCTACCGGGACTGTAAGATGGATCTCAAGAAAAAGTTAAGCCTGGAGGCCCGACATTCCGCAGGAACCGGTGGCGGCCCTGCCCTGGAAATAGAGTACTGCCGATGGGAGGAAATGTTGCTGCCCAGCATCTCCGAGGTGGATGTAGTCGGTATCAGAGGAATTGATACCGGGAACCTGCCATTCTCATCTGACGGTAAGCTCATTGAAGAATAAATTCACATACGAATGTATTTCAATGGACACTATATGCAAACCTTTACTTTCATGATTGAGGTAGCGAATACAATTTGACAAAACATTCAAATGTACTTATATTACCTAATTTGAATCATTCTTGAGATATATTTTAATGAAGAAATAGCCATGCACACGGTGAAACAATCACAGGAGGCAGCTATATTCAGCTAACAATCAGCATCTTCTAAGCATATTTAGATATGCTTTTCAGCAAAGAATATCCAGAGAATGAAGCTAATTAGATAAGAAAAGTACATTAGAAAGTTGATTATAAATGTATGCTTCTAAATCATGAAAGATAAAACATTGGGTTTCATGTCCCTTTAAGGATCAGATTAATGCTATAACGTTGTTTACACGCATTCAATTACTTTGCGGTTACATCAGTATCTAGGCTATAGGTTAGGTGTGCATTTAAACAGACTGAAAACAAACGCTAAAACATTCAGATTGACCAGAGATATCACAAACACGGTTTAGAAAATGCGGAAATCGTATTGATTGTTAGATTTCAAAGTGGATTAATGATTCTGCATTTGTAATTGTATCGTAAGCTAAGTCATTTAAAGCTTTATTTGCAAATATGCTAATGTATACAATTTTTATTTTTGAAAATATACAGAGTCTGGGGAGGAGGCAGCAAAACAAATACAGCCTCCTCCATCTCCCCGGGATGAGAGTGGTGGGGAGGAATTTCCACTTCGGAGGGTAGAGGCCCCCCGTGACAAAGAGGGCACAGAAGCAGATGAAGAGGCCCCGGAAGCAGAGGAGGAGGCCGCGGAACCAGAGGCCCCTCAAGAACCCAAACACCACCATGCATGGGCACCCCGCCGTGCACGGGTACCCCGCCAAGCACAACAAGAGGAAATAGCGGAGGTGCGGGTTCTACTGGACTACATAGACCAGATGCGTAACTCCCGGATACAAAATATCGAAGGCCGAACTCGAATTCTTGATGGACAAAACCAAATAATTGAAGGACAAAACCAAATAATAAACATACTTAATAGAATAGAACAAGGCCAAAACAGAATCATTAATCTACACCAAGAGATGTTTAATTTTTTCCGGGAGGCGCATGCTGGTCTGCCTCCTGGTCCGCCTCCTGCTGCTGGGCCTCCTGCTGCTGGGCCTCCTGCTGCTGGGCCTCCTGCTGCTGGGCCATCTTCTCCTGCCGGCCCATCTTCTCCTGCCGGCCCATCTTCTCCTGCCGGGCCATCTTCTCCTGCCGGGACATCTCCTCCTGCCGAGCCATCTTCTCCTCTTCAGCCATCTTCTCCTCTTCAGCCATCTTCTCCTCCTCAGTCATCTTCTCCTCCTCAGCCATCTTCTCCTCCTCACCTTGGTCATCCCAGTACTCTTCCCACAACATCTCCAAGGAGAACTCGTCAGAGTCGGCAGTTGCCCCTCCCAGAGCCTCAGCCCAGTGGGAAGAGGGGAAGGTAGAGGAAGTAAGTATTTGTTTTCATGTTTAATGTTTTTTTTATTTAATGTGTAATGGATAGGTATGTGATGATGTGGTTTTCATACACTTGTGGACCACACTCTGTATATAATCTACTTCTATGGGACCGGGTCCATGGAGGCAGATTGTTTGCAGAGTGTGGGTTATAAGTGTGTGAAAACCACATCATCACATACCTATCCTTGTTCATGATATTGATTGGTTTCTGTGATGTGATGTCCAAACTGTTTCCCGAATCGCAAACAAAATTACCATTACAATTATCCATGATGGCATATTACTGTTTGAATGCCAATAACACAGCTTAAAGGGACAGTCAGAAAATTATTGATTACAAAGAAAACACTGTATTACGCATTATCAAGTTGGAAACAACAAAACATGGAGAAATACGTGTGACTTATGTGCTTACCCTTGTATCTATGACTATGAAAAATTACCACTTATTTGTTGTTCTGACATAACAACATTTTAGATATCAATGATCAATACATGGTAAATAATATGCTGTATGAGCACAAGGTTTTACATATACAAATGCTATCCAAATGCCCTCTAGTGGTCAAATTGTATAATGATTACATGCACTCTTCAAGCTCGAAGAAATGAGCACACGAACCTCATAGGTTTAGCTCGCAAATTAAAATAAACACAGACAAATTATTAATTGGTGAGAAACATTTGATATCATTGATATTACAAAATTTTCTTTTAGAATAATGCAAAACATTATTTGTTTTCTAAACTGTCCCTTTAACAAAATTACATATGCTAACATATATTTGAAGATTGTTGGTATATCTACATGTACTTGTTCAAACAATAAATTTGGAAATCAGATTTATATTGACGTGTTAAATAAAGACTATTTTCTTAAAGAGACATTATTGTGTTAATTTATTTTTATAAAGACATTTGTTTTAACAATGAATATGGTTTAAAGTCCTTTTAGGAGTGGGGGGTGAAAATATGCTAACAATAATATATTTGGAGATTAACCAATGTGGAACTCATACATGATACAAAAATAAACATTTGCATTAAAGGGACAGTATACTATATTTTTAACAGAACTGTATGTAATAGACACTACTAGAAACAACAAGATTAACATATACTGATATCAATATTACAAAGCTTTAAACACTTTCAAAGAAAATCGGGTTAGCTCTATTGAAAATATAGATGAACCCCCATTACAAACGTAAAACAAGAAAATACACCATCAGACACAAAACAGGAGAAAGCTGGAGATGGTACTCACATGAAACTTAGAGGCTTGGCGAGGAGTCTGAAAATTACTTACATTATATTTGAACAGAAGCAAAATGAAACGTGTATTTGTTAAACAATGGACTATCTAACTAGAGAACAAATTAAAAGATTTGATTTATAATGTGAGTGTCTAATGAACCTTTAATAAAATATACGACAAAATTACATTTAGAAGAAGTCGGCATCATATATTTAGCATATGTTAAAGATAAATGCATATTGATTACTTTATTCTAACACAATAGCGCATATTTATGAATTAGATATCTTTAACATTAAACACAACAGTCATTTTTCTGAAAAAGGAACATATTGTTGACAAACATATTAAACAACATGGACTATAGAGATTTGCACTTGCCTCAAAATATCATATGCATGAAAACATTTTGCTTTTGTTCGTTTATTCAACCAGACATCCAGCAAAAGAGAATGTGGTGGTCTTTATCAGCTACGGGTCAACAATGTAACATGATGCAAAAAATCCATATTCGCAAGGTTTTTAAAACTGGCTTCATTCACAAACGTGTTTAACGTGCACAAACAAATATTGCGGTACTACGTAATACAATCAGACGTTTTTTTACCTTTGCATGTGACGTCTTAATTAACTTGATCACGTAAGAACGCCATCCAATAAAAGGCACATTCTTGATCACGTAAGAACGCAAAAAAAAAAAGGCGCATCCTTGATCGCGTCAAAACGCCATCCAAAAAAAGGCACATTCTTGATCACCTAAGAACGCAAACCAAAAAAGGCGCATCCTTGATCGCGTCAAAACGCAATCCAATAAAAGGCACATTCTTGATCACGTAAGAACATCAGTCAATACAAGGAATCATTGGACAGCCTGGCAGGTGACGTCTTAAGCAACATGGCGCATCCGAGATCGCTGAAAAACTGCAGCCAATACAAGGACTCAGTTGACAGCTTGGCATATCAATAAGAAACGTATTTATATTTTAGTAACTAGTATGTGTGTAGATTGCTATCTAGGAATGTCACGAAATCATGAATCATCTTTTCGGACTTGACTGTCCCTTTAACTATAGCTATGGTGTATATCTGTAACATTTAAAAGATACACATGAGAAATACATATGCCATTGATGTTTTAAGATATGTTTAGATTGTTTTGGAATAACAATAATGACACATGTATTGATCAAACGTGTCATTTATTCAAGTTGAAATATGGTCAGCCTACCTATAGCCATATATGGGAGGAGAAATATTTTGTAAAATATGCGCATTACACACAGAGATTTATTTGGTTACACTTTTACAATAAGATAGAATTGAAAATGAAATACATGTGCTGTCAACATTACAATAAGATTGTTTATTAATAAGATTATATGTCCTTGTTCATGTAAAAAGGACAAAAACGCTTTAGAAATGGAAATACATTCATTAACAATTGTGCTCACCATCACTTAAAGGGACATTATTTTGTTTTTAAAAAGAGGATACACATAGACAATACTATTTCAATAAAATGAACCCTTTACAGGGATTATATCATTGTATCAATCCTCAGATCATTTGTTAAAGGTGCATCAATTCATGCAGAGTTTCTAAATACACACATGGATGTGAAAATTTAAATATACATATATACACAAATAACAATCTATATATACATATATAAAAGAATTACTATGCTAATCATAATCATGCAATGATAAAGCTTTGAGAAAAATATATAAAGACAAATAATAAAATTACATTGGAGATGTTAATCTTAAAGTCATTTACAATTGTATTACATATATGATTCTTGAAAATCCATTATTTTTGGTAGGTCCCTTTAAGGATCAACCAGATAAACTAGAGCTTCCAATAAATAAAATGAAGAATGAGGACAAAGAATCGTGCAATGACATGTCTTTTATTAGTATGTAAGAAAACATCAACAACGTTTATAAATAATCTTGTAAAAATAAGGAATATTTGAGCCATATGACAAGGTAACAGAGTGCATCACAGTCCATGAAGAGAGTTGCCAAGGGCCAGCATAGCCCCATTGGAGACATATGACAAGGTAACAGAGTGCATCACAGTCCATGAAGAGAGTTGCCAAGGGCCAGCATAGCCCCATTGGAGACATATGACAAGGTAACAGAGTGCATCACAGTCCATGAAGAGAGTTGCCAAGGTCCAGCATAGCCCCATTGGAGACATATGACAAGGTAACACAGTGCATCACAGTCCATGAAGAGAGTTGCCAAGGGCCAGCATAGCCCCATTGGAGACATATGAAAAGGTAACAGAGTGCATCACAGTCCATGAAGAGAGTTGCCAAGGGCCAGCATAGCCCCATTGGAGACATATGACAAGGTAACACAGTGCATCACAGTCCATGAAGAGAGTTGCCAAGGGCCAGCATAGCCCCATTGGAGACATATGACAAGGTAAAACAGTGCATCACAGTCCATGAAGAGAGTTGCCAAGGGTCAGCATAGCCCCAATGGAGACATATGACAAGGTAACACAGTGCATCACAGTCCATGAAGAGAGTTGCCAAGGGCCAGCATAGCCCTATTGGAGACATATGACAAGGTAACACAGTGCATCACAGTCCATGAAGAGAGTTGCCAAGGGCCAGCATAGCCCCATTGGAGACATATGACAAGGTAACACAGTGCATCACAGTCCATGAAGAGAGTTGCCAAGGGCCAGCATAGCCCCATTGGAGACATATGACAAGGTAACACAGTGCATCACAGTCCATGAAGAGAGTTGCCAAGGGCCAGCATAGCCCCATTGGAGACATATGACAAGGTAACACAGTGCATCACAGTCCATGAAGAGAGTTGCCAAGGGCCAGCATAGCCCCATTGGAGACATATGACAAGGTAACACAGTGCATCACAGTCCATCAAGAGAGTTGCCAAGTGCCAGCATAGCCTCATTGGAGACATATGACAAGGTAACACAGTGCATCACAGTCCATGAAGAGAGTTGCCAAGGGCCAGCATAGCCCCATTGGAGACATATGACAAGGTAACACAGTGCATCACAGTCCATGAAGAGAGTTGCCAAGGGCCAGCATAGCCCCATTGGAGACATATGACAAGGTAACACAGTGCATCACAGTCCATGAAGAGAGTTGCCAAGGGCCAGCATAGCCCCATTGGAGACATATGACAAGGTAAAAGAGTGCAACAGGCAGAACAATAAACTTAGAAAAAGGCCAAATGGCAACTATAACAAAAACATCAACATGTGGACGGAGGATTCTTATCTGCGCCCTTGGAGCATCTCCAGATCCTCCACTTACTGGTCATCCTCTTCATCGTCCTGTGCATGTCCAGCTCCGGATTCAGGCCTTGAATTTAATAGCATGATCTGCCGCAGAGTCAAATCCTGAACCCGGAGCTGGGCCTGCATGGTGTCGTTCATCCCTCTCAGGACAGCTGCGTTCCTCAACACGGCCTGCTCTACTCGTGCTATACCTTCTAGCATGAGCCATGCTGAGTCACAGCCTAAAATAAAGAATAAATCAAATATTAAGGATAATTACACAATAGACGAAAAAATAAGCAAAGATACATTGTCATCATAAAGACAAATCATTCTTTACATCAATTTGTTTAAATTGATTCTTTACACATTAAATATGTTATTCAGACAGACCGAAATCATTAAAGGGACAGTTTACTCAAACATGTTGTCCCCTTTAATTGGCTTTCGATGATCCACTTATACAGCTTGAGTGTATCAAATCTTGTTAAAGGATTTACATTGTACTTACATTAGCAATTTAAATATTTTAATTATACTGTGGTAGGCACACCTATCCTTAAACATTTTGGCGTTGAGGACAAGCTGTGTAAACATAGCAACCTGAAGAAATTACATTCCCACTGGGTTAGACAAGAGATAATGTATCAACATTTGTACATAAATTGTTGGATCCAAGTAGTGGTGATTGGTATATGTAGTGATATCAAATTAAAGGGACACTGAACCTAAATATTTAATTGACTGATTCAGATAGAGCATGACATTACAAATATGACAAAATTACACATATTCTTTAAATGTTAGAATTCTCTAGCTAGATTTTGAATGCAAGAATGTAGGTTTATAGGGCAGGCCATATTTGTTTATCAACTTTGGTTGTCCCTGCTGGTTGATGGATACATTCATCCAACAATAAAGAAATGATGTCCACAATTATTTTCAATTTAAAATTAATTCTAGGCATTTCTTTGTTTCAATAAAGATAGCAAGAGAATGAAGAATAATTCATAAGAGTAGTAAATTATAAATTTGATTAACATTGCATGCTCTATTTGAATCACAATAGAAACAATTTTCCTTCAGTGTACCTTTAAGTATCTTATAATGTGGATTTTGAATGATACTTACAGCTGTGCCTGGGAAGGACAATCCGACACCCAGGACAATGAAGGTTGAAACAGGGGGGAGGGATGGGATTGTGTTGGGGAGGGATGGGATTGGGTTGGGGAGGGATGAGCTGCTGCTCCGGGGTAGGCAGTACAGCTGGGGAGTGGTGAGTTGGGGTCTGGGCAGCTGTACGGCCCATAATACGGGAAGAGCAGCGAAGGGGGGTGAAGGGGCGTGTTTTGGGAGGGTCAGGGAAGGGGCGTTTTTTGGGAGGGACAGGAAATGACAAATGGGAAGGGCCGGCAGGGGTCTGGGCCTGGGCAGGGGTCTGGGCATGGGCAGGAGTCTGTGCCTGGGCAGGGGTCTGGGCCTGGGCAGTGGTCTGTGCCTGGGCAGGGGTCTGGGCCTGGGCAGTGGTCTGTGCCTGGGCAGGGGTCTGGGCCTGGGCAGTGGTCTGGGCATGGGCAGGGGTCTGGGCATGGGCAGGGGTCTGTGACTGGTCAGGGGACTGGGCAGGGGCACAAACCAGATGACCAGAGATGGAGGATCCATCTGAAAAAAATAATCCAAATATATTAACATCTCATACATCATGAAATAAAATCAACGCATTTCAAATTGATTAGGTTTTCAATATACTTTGAAGTGTGTTAGAATTTCTAAACAATTATGAAATGAGGATATGGTATGCATATAGGCACTCAGATGAATATCAATGACTGTCTGTACAATTATAACATTATTATTGTGTTTTGGCCTGGAATATGCATGTGACATAATGATGGCATGAATTATAAATTTATAATAAAAAAAAAACATATTTTCATGCTGCCTGATATAGAAAGGGGGCAGTAGTGTATTTGAACAGACAAATAATATTCCTTTTTAAAGTGCAAAAGCTGTAGACTTTGAATGTCTTCAATAAAATGATTTCCAATAAAGCAACATGTTGGAAACATGATAGATATATTTCACATACCATCAGACTCCAAGGCAGCCTCTTCCTCCTCCGTCACACATGTTAAATCAATCTCTGTAAAACATAACATGTTGTGTACATGTTAAGATCAGATATTATAACATATGTTACTGTTGATCAAAGACACACATCAATGTTGCATTAAGGATATACACACCCAAAGTTATGATTTACATCATTTTGATGGAGCATACAAATGACATTTGATTTGTTATTCTCAATGATTCAGATTTTCAATGTATTGTTTGTATTAATTTTAAAATCATAAAAGCATAGTACATAGAACATTTAAGATTTCTCATTTGTGTATCACTTGATGACTGTTGTCAAAAATGAACATGGAAACAAACATATGCTATACATCTTCTGAATAACAAAGGTGTAGACTAAGAAAGTTTTAATTATTAATCTTTCAATATTCAAAGAAAATTAATATATAATCAGAGGAGTAAATTATATGTTTGTTTCAAATGTTATGCTTCATCAGAATCATGCTCATAATATTGATTACCAATACACCTTCAATGACATATAAATGAGTCAATGGACTTACCAGGAGACCGCAAAGGCGGCTCTGTGTCACTGCTGGATTCCTGTGGGCTCCCCACACCAACTCTCTCTATGAATGATATAGATATATATTAGTGAACACATTTGGGATAGCACTAAATCACATCTGTAGCGAATTTTAAGAATAATCAACTTGAAAATGTGAAGAATAGAGCAGTCATTAAACAAACAAATGCTTGATTGAATCAAGGGGATTCTGTTAAAAATGATGTATTGAACATATGTTTAATTTCTGACTATATTAGACATCAAACTCATCTCATACGATTCTATTGCATATCTAAATATACCCATTGATCAATGTTCTTAAAATAATACACACAAACCACATTTTGAATAACAGCTGTTGACAAATATAAACAAAGACATGTGGCACATCGAGCCATTTGTGCAATGTACAGTAATCTTGTTTAGGACACAACACATATTTATCACAATACAAAACCAAATTGATTAGTACAAATATGTAATCATGGTGCTGTTAGAGTATGCTGATATCTATAAAGTAACTCCAACAGTGAATATGTGAATTATATATCAATATTGTCTAATCCAAAGAATGTAAAGATGAATGAATCTATTGTTTATTAAATTAACACTGACATGATTTATTTCAATCATTGATTTCACTGTTCAAACTGTTCCAAATGATTTAACATTGACTCCTATTATAATTTGAATGTTGCTACATTTTAATCTTAAAGGCAGATAAGCAATATTGGATTCAATAAATATTGTTTGTTGAAGGTATCCACCAATCATCAATCAAAACCCAGGTTGGTCAACCAAAATTTGGCTGCAGATAAACGTACATTCTTGATTTTAAAATACATTTAGCAATTGAATATTTCACATATGATTTTAGTATTATATTTAAATGTTGATTAATATTGCATGCTCTATCTGAATGACAACATTAATAATTTTAGATCAGTATCCCTTTAATATAAAATTATATTGATTTGACAATGTTGTTGTTAATGAATTATCTACTCCATATGTTGATGTAATGAATGGGATTGAGCATGCAATTCCAATCTAATATGTTATTTAAGGATATCCTGAGAATTATTTAATTTTCATCTATTAAAGGGACATGAAGCTCTAAATGTGTACTTGTATACTTTTTTAAACTATGTACTACTGTTATCTGAACACATGATTTTAACTTTTGGAAATATACCAATTTATGCATAGAAAAACAGCCGGATAATACCAGTAATGCATTGTTTAACCTAAACCAAAATCCATTAATTTGTTTATGAAATAAAACAATAGACTGAACCAATGTAGCTCATAAAATGTTTAAACAAAACAATAAAATCACGTTTAAAAATCATTCTATGTAAAATGTAGTTGGCATGTCCCTTAAATGACGTGATCAATTTCAAAAATTGAATCTATATTTTTAAAATCTAAACATATGCAAAATTGTGTGTATTATTTAAAAATGTATACAAATAAGATTAAGCAATACACAAGGGAAGAATATAAATTGGACATTCAAAGAATCTGACATTAAAATTAAGACATCCAGAGTAGTCTTACAATGTAATCCTATTTTTTTGTTTTATTTATTCTTATTTGCAAAAAGTTTTAAAATCCATTTTGCAGATACATATAAATATTGAACAATGTGGATTTAGTATGTAATGTTCTGTCCATGTTTCTAAGACAAATGTCAATTAAAATGAGACATACCATACTGTGACAAGCCCTGCCTTGAGGATCCAGCACCAACATCCAGATCTGTAATATATTAAATGAGGATTGGATATCATTAATACAAATCATGCCATGTTTAAAATCTTTACATTATTAGCAAATCAATTTAAAAATATTAATCCTTTGGTAGTCCCATGAGTTAATTGTTTCCTCAATTCAATTCATGATAAATATATCCTGTACTCTTATTTTCAATCAGTTGTGTTGTTTACTGTAGCTTTAATTATTTTTTGGTGTTATTTCATTCTCATCAATTGATGGGCATATGTTATAATTTATTTGGATTCTTCTTTTTTAATTATGTATAATATTGAAAATAAGAATACTGTATTCTTCACATATATAATAATTCACATTTCATTTTGACCAACATGTGTAAAGCAATGCCACTTACAGCAAACCCATGTTAACGTGTATGCGAAATTCCATTTTCGCGATCATTGCGCAATGATTCCAAGCGGAATTATGCATCCGTCATTTGACCAACATGTATAAAGCAATGCCACTTACAGCTAACCCATCTTAACGTGTATGCGAAATTCCATTTTCGCGATCATTGCGCAATGATTCCATGCGGAATTATGCATCCGTCATTTGACCAACATGTATAAAGCAATGCCACTTACAGCTAACCCATGTTAACGTGTATGCGAAATTCCATTTTTCGCGATCATTGCGCAATGATTTCATGCGGAATTACGCATCCGTCATTTGACCAACATGTATAAAGCAATGCCACTTACAGCTAACCCATGTTAACGTGTATGCGAAATTCCATTTTCGCGATCATTGCGCAATGATTCCATGCGGAATTACGCATCCGTCATTTGACCAACATGTATAAAGCAATGCGACTTACAGCAAACCCATGTTAACGTGTATACGAAATTCCATTTTCGCAATCATTACGCAATGATTCCATGCGGAATTACACATCCGTCATTTGACCAACATGTATAAAGCAATGCCACTTACAGCTAACCCATGTTAACGTGTATGTGAAATTCCATTTTCGCGATCATTGCGCAATGATTCCATGCGGAATTACGCATCCGTCATTTGACCAACATGTATAAAGCAATGCCACTTACAGCTAACCCATGTTAACGTGTATGCAAAATTCCATTTTCGCGATCATTGCGCAATGATTCCATGCGGAATTACGCATCCGTCATTTGACCAACATGTATAAAGCAATGCCACTTACAGCTAACCCATGTTAACGTGTATGCGCTATTCCATTTTCGCTCTGTGACGCATATTCTGTAGAGCGTAAGACACATCATTCCTATTTCATGTGTCACTAATATAAAATCAGATATCTAAACATCATATGTAGTGTATGTTGTGAGATCTGTATAGGTTTAGTATCTGACTATATACACATTTTTTTTAAAAAAATCAAATATTAAGATATTATATGAAGTTGGATAATTACCTGGTTCAGATTCTCCATCTCCTCCCAGGCCACCGGACGGAAAAGCAGCTGCCCTGGCCCCCGCGTCAGGACTTTCAGATCCCGCAGCTGGGAGGGAAGAAGAGGAGGCCGAGGATGGCGAGGATCTAAATCTTTTGGGGACCCGGAGATTGAGGAGCTCACATAAAGTCACCTCATAAGGGAGTAGGTACAGTTTCCGCGGGGCCTCTCTTTTGCCCCCTCTTTTACGGGCTTGTACCCAGTCCCTTATGAGGTTGACTTTTTTTGTTAACCGCAACCTCACATCTCCGAATCTCCTCATGATTTGATCCTGGCTCCTCTGGACGTCACACACCAATCTAACCGCATTGGTGATAGACTCCCAGAGGGCCTTCTTAACATGCGCATCTGTCAACCTCCTCTTGTTCCCAAACAGCTGGGGATAAAAGTCCTTGACGGCGTGGACCAGTGCAGCGCTCTCCTCCTTGGTGAACCTGGGAGCTGACATGCCTGCTGGGTTGTCGAATATAATTTTGTATAAATATTATATACTTCCTGCAGGCATTAGAGAACTGACAAAGATGGCAACGTGTAATGGACTTTTATATGGTGAAGTAAACATGAGATGCACCATGGGACAAGTTATCTGTACATCTGATTGGATAAAAGTTTGAAATATTGTTAGAATGTCTGTGAGACCATCCTGACTCAAGTTGTGTTTGTGTGATGAACTCTGATTGGCCGTTCCTTAATGTTTCATATCTTAGTAACTTCCTTACACATACCTCCTGGTGGTGCTGTAACTTCATTTTTCATGTAGACTTATTTGTAACTCATGGGCCTGTCATGCGGATATGTGTGACGCAGATTTAATATCCGTGATCCGTTAAATATTAATGATTAAATTCTCTTTAAAATCTAATACTGTCACATTATTAAATGTTGTAGACATTTCTCGGTTTAATAACGGTCTGTTTCTTTAATACAAATACACATTTAATATTGTATGTCTTTATTGTTCATAAAATCCATTTCTTTACTTATTGTGAAGTATTGATATTGCTCTATTAAATGTATTTCATAATGCACATTGATTGTGTGCTATTGCGTGACATTAGACTCTAATGTTTAAAGACGCTAATCTGGTGTTTCAAGATGCATTTCCCACGCAATATTTCTGAATGTTCAAATTCAGGTTATAATGTCAGTAACTTGGATAATCTGTTTATAAATGTTAAACTACAGGTTTGTTTGTTATTATTAAATAAACCTTGAGCTTGTATTTGTCTGAAGTGCTCATATATGTTATTGTGCAATGGCGTCTTTATTTTTAAATAGACATTACAACCAAACAATTGTATCTAATGATCTGTAGAGATAGAAAATTGTTTAGACTTTAAAATGTAAATCAATTTATCTTAGTATTTAGATATCCTCAACAGAAGAAATTTAAATGCACATGGTTGAGCCAATCACATAAGGCATCTCTGTGCATCCACCAATCTTCATCTACTGAGCCTATCTCGATATGCTTTTCAAGCAAAGTATGTCAAGATAAGAAGAGAAGTAAATACACTCTTTAAATCTCTTAAAGGGACACTGTCCAAACAAATTTAGCGTTGGTGATTCAGATTGAGCATGAAATGTTAAGCAACTTTATAATTTAATCCGATTCTCAAATGTTAAGAATTATCTGGTTATCTTTCTTTGCAAATCAATAATGAAATTTTAGATTACGGACAATTGTTGCAAAAAACCTGGGTTGTCCTTGATGATTGTTGGATAAATTAATCCAACACAAAAAAACAAGTTCTGTCCAGAGTACTGAAGCAAATAAATTATCTATTGAATGCCTTATTTTTAAAGTAATGATAGCAACATCACAAGGAGCATTCATAATATGAGACAATTGTTAAAGTTGCTTAAAATAGAATACTCATTTAGAATGTATAAATCATTAATTTTTAACTGTCTCCCTTTAAGTATATTTTGAGTTCATGTCCCTTTAAAGAAACATTTCACAATAATGCTTGAAAAATAAGAAACCTAAGCACCTTCCTTTTGCTAAATTAGTATAACATATGAGTAAAGGAAATTTAGATTAACTTCTGGATTGTTTTACACACTGACTGAAATATATATTGTAAAGGAGGTATTTCGGAGTCTTCAGCTTAAAGGGACATTAAGCTATATGTTATGTATGCATTTTGGATAAGATTATAATATTTGAACAACTTAATATGTTTTGGTATTCAATCATTAGATTGTAATTATATATTCTTGGATTAAATACATATCTACATAGGCTATTTTGATGCTGATTGTTGGTTGCACATAGATGCCTTATGTAATTGACTAAGATATGTGCATTGATGTATCTTTTTAAAAGTATATTTAAAGAATGAATGTAATTCTATAGTACTTTCTAAATATGTTTAAATTATTTTAAGAATTAATTAAAAATCAATACACAATATACTTTGTGAATGTCCCTTTAAGGACCAAAACATTTGGAATGTTGATTTAACATTGTCAAAATAAACTAAAGGGGAATGAAAATTATATATAGATATGTGATGTCTAACCCAAGAGGTAAGATTTTAAAAACTACATAATATTAATAACTATAGTTAAATGACTCCACTAGAAAATTAAATCGATTAACCTGGCATCCAATAACTAGCTTGTGAAAAATATCAAGTTAAATGACCTACCATTTATAAATGTAAAAATTAAAATAATTTTGAAAATAATGTTTTGAGATACCTAAGGAAGATACAAGATCTTATAAAATTAATTTTACATTCAACAACACTGTCACTTTAATGTAAGTTAACCACTTCCCCTTCTTAAAAGTGAAAACAAATAATTTATGACAAATTTTGACTACATATCCAAAATTATTTTAACATCTAATAATTTCCAAAGAAAAGCATCGATGGATCTCACTCCCCAATTAATGTTAAAAAATATAGTTTAATGTAATATTCTCGGAATCAGTGGATTTTCTAAAATTAATGCATTATTTGATCTTATGCATGTGCTTGTCAAATAGCCAACTACCAGTCATGGGAGTCAAATTGTTTTTTATTGACAGATTATATGGATATTTATTATAATCTGTTCAAAAGAGTGTATTTAATAATAAAATGTTTATTATTACCATTTAAAAAATTAAAAGTTTCTGAAACAAAAAACAAAAAAATATTCCTTGAAGTCATCATATGACAATCTGAAATAAAAAAACAAATATTTAACAAAGTTAATACACACGTTGTCAAATATTCATAAAATACATTTACAATCATCTTGTGTCTATGCTCTAACTTTGTTCAACATTTTTTCAAGATATTTATTAATTAAATTTATTTAAAAAAAAAAAAAAAAACATACACCATTATATTGTGTAATAAAAAATAAATTTAAATATCTGAATTTCTAATTATACATAATAATGTATATCACATTTCAATAATATATATGTATGCTGAACATAAATGTAATATTTCATGTCCATTCAAATACCTCTATATCAACTATAATATGTATTCCTTTTTCTGATTGTGATCCCTAAATATCTAATGATGAAATAAGTATGACTAATGTATGTAAGCTACCAATAATCAACATTCTTCCTGTGATTCTTAACTAGCTTGCATTGGTACACCAACCTGGATAATGCATGGTCTTTGAAAGTCAATTCAGGGGTAAACAGTTGATCTTCAATAGGTGTCTTATTCATCAGTTCATAAAATAGAGGACTGTGAAATACCATCTAAAAAAGTAAAATCATCTAAGTGTCTGATTGTGATCCCTAAATATCTAATTAAGAACTAAATATGACTAATGTATGTAAGCTACTAATATTCAACATTCTTCCTGTGATTCTTAACTAGCATGCATTGGTACACCAACCTGGATAATGCATGGTCTTTGAAAGTCAATTCAGGGGTAAACAGTTGATCTTCAATAGGTGTCTTATTCATCAGTTCATAAAATAGAGGACTGTGAAATACCATATAAAAAAGTAAAATCATCTAAGTGTCTGATTGTGATCCTTAAATATCTAATTAAGAACTAAATATGACTAATGTATGTAAGCTACTAATATTCAACATTCTTCCTGTGATTCTTAACTAGCATGCATTGGTACACCAACCTGGATAATGCATGGTCTTTGAAAGTCAATTCAGGGGTAAACAGTTGATCTTCAATAGGTGTCTTATTCATCAGTTCAAAAATAGAAGACTGTGAAATACCATCTAAAAATTAGAAAATCATCTAAGTGTCTCCAATAGGATGCCTCCACAGCCTTATTCTATCAAATAGTTGGCACTTACCATGTGAACATGTCTTTGTATGGTTTTCAAGGTCAGCAGATTGGAAAGATAATGCCAGACATGATCCCATTGGTATACTTCAATTTCAATCTTGGCTTTTTCCACTGTCTGCCATCTGTAGTATTGTATATATAAGTGATTGCCGAGCAGTCAATATTGTATGCGTCCCTTTAAAATCGCAATAATAATTCCGAACTTCCCGTCTGCCATCTGTAGTATTGTATATATAAGTGATTGCCGAGCTGTCAATATTGTATGCGTCCCTTTCAAATCGCACTAATACTGAAGAACTTCCGGCTGTCATCTGTAGTATTATATATATAAGTGATTGCCGAGCTGTCAATATTGTACTCGTCCATTTAAAATGGCACTAATACTGAATAACTTCCGGCTGTCATCTGTAGTATTGTATATATAAGTGATTGCCGAGCTGTCAATATTGTATGCGTCCCATTAAAATGGCACTAATACTGAATAACTTCCGGCTGTCATCTGTAGTATTGTATATATAAGTGATTGCCGAGCTGTCAATATTGTATGCGTCCCTTTCAAATCGCACTAATGCTGAATAACTTCCGGCTGTCATCTGTAGTATTATATATATAAGTGATTTGCGATCTGACAATATTTATTAATTGTCCCATTCAAATCTCCCTAATAATGCTGTTCCAAACTAGTATTGTATATATAAGTGATTGCCGAGCTGTCAATATTGTATGCGTCCCTTTAAAATCACAATAATAATTCAGAACTTCCCGTCTGCCATCTGTAGTATTGTATATATAAGTGATTGCCGAGCAGTCAATATTGTATGCGTCCCTTTAAAATCGCAATAATAATTCCGAACTTCCCGTCTGCCATCTGTAGTATTGTATATATAAGTGATTGCCGAGCTTTCAATATTGTATGCGTCCCTTTCAAATCGCACTAATACTGAAGAACTTCCGGCTGTCATCTGTAGTATTATATATATAAGTGATTGCCGAGCTGTCAATATTGTACTCGTCCATTTAAAATGGCACTAATACTGAATAACTTCCGGCTGTCATCTGTAGTATTGTATATATAAGTGATTGCCGAGCTGTCAATATTGTATGCGTCCCTTTCAAATCGCACTAATGCTGAATAACTTCCGGCTGTCATCTGTAGTATTATATATATAAGTGATTTGCGATCTGACAATATTTATTAATTGTCCCATTCAAATCTCCCTAATAATGCTGTTCCAAACTGTTCTTTACGTATATGTTGTATTGTAGTATTGAGTGTTAAAGTTCCGAAAGGGGCGGTACAGTCGTGAATCTGTGATATGTATGGTTGAATCTTCTAATGACGTCATGATATTATTAACCTGCCTATGTAGTTCTGAAATCCTCATTGTGTTGTTGTATTGTGCTACATTGTTATTGTGTGCTGAATAAAATCTAAATGTGTGCTTTGTGGTTGCGTGATGGGTGATGCGTGTTATGTACATGTACGTATATATTGTGATTGTGTCCCACATATGCTGACTTCTATATAGTGGTCTGGCATTGTTGTTCCTTCCCATAAAGTGACATCTGTAATCTGGTGTAATGATGTTCTTGTTGTACGTAATTCCTAATGGTTTCTGGTGATGGAATCATGATGTTAAAAGTACAGTAAAATCCATATGTTCTGTTTTGTGATTCCTATAGAGAATGTAATGTGTTTTTCCCCCATCATTTGAATGCACATGTATGAGTGAATGTTAAAAGTAATGTATGTGCATCCATGACTGATCATGTGTTAAGCCTATGTAGATATGCTGTTGCTGCAAGCATATGAGTTGAATAACTGAAATGAAATAATAAAGGTAAATGAGAATTGTTTCCCATTGTGTAGTGTTTGTGAATCCTGAAAAGTTGACATTATTTTTGTGTCCGTTTAAATGTAATATTTTTAAAACAAAAATGTTGTTACTAGTGATGTTGAATTGTAGTTGATGTAATATAAAAGTCTGAAACAATTTAATGGTGTTGTGAATATTCAATAAGTAAAATCCATAAATCCACCATAGGGAAATAGTAATTTCTTGATCTATTTATCATAGCTGGGTCTAACGCATGAAATCATGTATTTTGTAGCGCTGGTATTTGGAGTTTTTCTGTCTACGCTATTTGCGTGCGTTAGGGAAATGTGGGTTTCGCGTGCACGAGCACGTCTTCCCAATAGAAGTCAATGGAGGCTCTAAAAATTGGTAATTTTTTTTTTCTAAGACTGGTTTTCCTCGTAAAGTGAGTGACGTCATGAGCTTGTGTGAAAAAGTAACTAAATCGTGTTCTTTTTGTAATAAATAAATATTTTTTGTATGTCATGTGGTGTATATTGTTTGTATGCATTGATGAGTGTATGTTTGTGATAATGTTATTAGTTAGATGTAGGTATATGAGGGTCTTTTCCCGTGTGTCAATGTAAGTCAATGGGAAAATGGATTTGTGTTGTTTTTTTTCTAACACCCGAGATCTCGCAACTTTGATCCTTTGTATTTTGATGAAAAATTAATAAATCTTAAAAATAAATATAGTGTAGTCTTTGTATGAATGTAAGTGTACTTTGTGTAATATTTGTTTTGTGATTCGTGGATGTTTATTTTGTCGGTATATGTTTACTACTGGGTCTGAGGTGTCGGTAGAAATTTGAGCGTTGGGTGATTTTTGAGTGTCGGTAACTGAACTCTAAATACCGGAGTCCGTAAGAAACCAGCGTTAGGGGCCTCTAACGCTGGTTTTCACGGCTAACGCCAAACTCCAAATCTAGGCCTATGTTTTTAGTGCTTTTATGTTTTGAGTTTGTGTTTAACTCCCAACTTATAATATGAGCAATGTTTAGTGCAGCGCAATATACATTGAAAGTATAGAGTGTGCTCTAGATTTTGGCTGCACTAAACATTCTTTTGTAATTTTATTTTACCATCCTCTTGCAATACTAGATTGTGCCCTTTTCTGAGCACAGGCTTGTGATATTAATAGAGCACCCTGCACTTTCAATAGTGCTCCACTAGGAGCTCTAGGCCTCAGTTTGGTCATCAGACATCTGCAAAGTGATTGATTTGTGAGACTGAAAAAGTAGTTTACAGATATATAAATATGGATCCTATGACCTACCCAGTGCCACTTGCAGCCAAGTACTTATAAGACGCATTAGTATTTTTTTAGTATTAATGAATATTTGACACTCAAAATGCTGACTTTGTATGCCGGAGACAGCGAAAGTTTACAGTAATGGCAGCAGAATTAAACATATTAAGGCAGATTACATTTTTACATTTATATTTCTTGTCTTTATTTTTTTCGTTATCCTTTATACACTTTTTCCAGGCTCTTAAAGGGATAGTCAAGTCCAAAAAAAAACTTTCATAATTTAAATAGGAAATGTAATTTTAAACAACTTTCCAATTTACTTTTATCACCAATTTTGCTTTGTTCTCTTGGTATTCTTAGTTGAAAGCTCATTCTAGGAGGTTCATATGCTAATTTCTTAGACCTTGAAGACTGCCTCTAATATGAATGCATTTTCACCAGTAGGGCATTAGTTCATGTGTTTTATATAGATAACATTGAGCTCATGCACGTGAAGTTACCCTGGAGTGAGCACTGATTGGCTAAAATGCAAGTCTATCAAAAGAACGGAAATAAGGGGGCAGTTTGCAGAGGCTTAGATACATGGTAACCACAGAGATAAAAAGTGTATTTCTATAACAGTGTTGGTTATGCAAAACTATGGAATGGGTAATAAAAGGATTATCTTTCTTTTTAAACAACAAAGATTCTGAGGTTGACTGTCCCTTTAAATAATATTTGAGTTTTCTAATTTTATTTTTTTTCTAAATTTGATATTTTTTAAAGTTACAGAGAAAGATAAGAAAGAAAGAAAAAAAAACAATGCACTGCAATTTTTGTGTAATGTTTAAAATTAAAAAGGAAATGTGATATAACAATTTACTGTGTGATAAATAACCTGTGCTATTTTTGAATGAAATTATAAAAGTGATCATGCTTGTTTTATTTTGTTTTCACTAAAACAGGGTCTGAAAATGAATGCATGTACTATAAGATTTCATTATGGATAGTTTTTAATTATTATTATTATTTTGATGGAAATGATGACAAAACATTGGAAATAAATGATTAACTTTATTTCTAGTCTTAAGATTAAGGAATTTCATGTTTCTGCATTAAGTAAATAAAAACAACAACATTATTTACATTTTTAAATGCTTTTAAGGTAAAATAATTTACAATAAGTAGCCTTACTCATTAAAAATAAAATATACATTTAAAATATTGATGATTTTAAATATACAGTATTATTTTTATGTCCTATGAGATAACAAATAACTTTGGCTTTAGATTAGTGCTGTGTTAATATATATTTTAAAGGAAAAGTAAACATGGAGACTGTAATATAAAATGCATAATTATGCATAGTAAAACACATTAGCAATATATTTCCATTATTTATTCCCCCCCCCCTTTCCTTTAAATTTACTGTACATTGGAAAATTGTTTCCAGTCCTGAAAGTTAAAGAACACACAGCAGATTTCACGAGCCTAACCTTGTCACCTATTTGTCCCTAATTTGATTTTAAATATCTTATCATTTCTGCTGAGACCAAACAATAAACATTTTGTTAATGCAACGAGAGTGACAAAACCCAGACTCAAGTCAGGATTGTCTCCTCGAAATAAGGAAAGTGGTGTTTTGAGATTGACCAAAGAAAAACAAAAATAGCAAAAATGCTTCTACTAAAAGTTATCACTGTTTTGCTGTTAGCATTTTTCTCTGCACGTGTATGTGAAGCTCAGCTAGATATTCTCAGTGCACCAGCATTTTAAGTACTGCCACTGCTCAGAGCACCAGGGGGGCTTGTAATCATGCCATCAATTAACACAGTAGGCTCGATTTATCAAATGCCGAGCAGACAGGATTCACTATAGCAATCAAGTCCTCTGGACATCACAGCAGGCGGACAGCATTTATCATCGAGCAAGCATTTCATCAGAATCAGTCGCTAGCAGGGGCTGTCAATCATCCCGATCTTATGAACGCTGCTTCTTAACTTTAATTTCAGCCGAGCCTGAAACAATGGATGTCCAAAGCAGAATCCACTGCTTGATAAATGGAGCCCACTGAGCCATTACTACATGACACAAAAATTTAAGGCTCTCTAAAAAAGTGTTGTGTTTAAAATGCTGGTGCACGGAGTGTACTTAAATACACTCTTGAAACATCTATAGCTTTTATTAGAAGCATTTTTGCTAATTGATGTATATTACAAGAATGCTTCTATTCAAAAGTGAAATGTACTTGTGTGAATTCCAATTTTGTCTGGAATGTCCCTTTAAACCTATAATCAATAGACCATGGTATATAAGTAAAATAGAAAATGCATAGTAGCATAGATGAATAAATTTACTGATATAAGGAAAAGGTATTATAAAATTATATTATAAATTATATGAGTAGGAAATAGATACATTGTTTTAATTTATATTTATTGTGAATTGTATGTATCTCAGCTTTGCTTATTTGTAAAACTATTTTCTTGTCCCTTCTTGTTATTAAGTACCATATGGAACTGGTAGCGTGACTGCCTCAATAAACGTATGTGGCTATGTCTACTTTTCACACTTTTTTTCTCTTTTGTGTGTCAACATCAGCAATAATAATAATACAAAAACATAGGCCACATAGTATAGCTGCCAATATAATGTCCCCTGATGCCCATGTCTTGATTGCTTCTTCCATTGCTACTGGCAATGTCCAGTATGTTTTTTTGCATCATCTCTCCTTCTATTAAAATGGGTGATATCTCGTAAAGTGAATATAGCACAAATGGATTATATTAAATTTGGTTTCTTTTGCAGAAAAATCAAGAGCAAGAATAAAACAATTAGGCCTAGATTTGGAGTTTGGCGGTAGCCGTGAAAACCAGCGTTAGAGGCTCCTAACGCTGGTTTTAGGCTACCGCCGGTATTTGGAGTCATTCAAAAAAGGGTCTAACGCTCACTTTTCATCCATGACTTTTCCATACCGCAGATCCCCTTACGTCAATTGCGTATCCTATATTTTCAATGGGATCTTTCTAACTCCGGTATTTAGAGTCGTGGCTGAAGTGAGCATTAGAACGACAAAACTCCAGCCGCAGAAAAAAGTCAGTAGTTAAGAGCTTTCTGGGCTAACGCCGGTTCATAAAGCTCTTAACTACTGTACTCTAAAGTACACTAACACCCATAAACTACCTATGTACCCCTAAACCGAGGTCCCCCCACATCGCCGCCACTCGATTAAATTTTTACAAACATTAGAAAAATATTACAACAATTTTAAACTAATTACACCTACTCTAAGCCCCCTAATAAAATAACAAAGCCCCCCAAAATAAAAAAATGCCCTACCCTATTCTAAATTACAAAAGTTCAAAGCTCTTTTACCTTACCAGCCATGAACAGGGCCCTTTGCGGGGCATGCCCCAAGAAATTCAGCTCTTTTGCCTGTAATCAGCTCTTTTGCCTGGATCAGCCAATCGGATTGAACTTGATTCTGAATGGCTGATTCCATCAGCCAATTAAAATATTCCTACCTTAATTCCGATTGGCTGATAGAATCCTATCAGCCAATCGTAATTCGAGGGACGCCATCTTGGATGACGTCATTTAAAGGAACCGTCATTCGGGGAGTAGGCGTCGGGAGAAGAGGATGTTCCGCGTCGGATGGAAGATGATGGCTCCCGAAGAAAGAAGATTGAAGATGCCGTTGATAGAAGACTTCATCCGGATCATGGACCTCTTCAGCTCACGCTTGGATGAAGACTTCAGCCGGATCATGGACCTCTTCAGCTCCCGCTTGGATGATGACTTCAGCTAGATCATGGACCTCTTCAGCCTCCCGCTTGGGCTTGGATCAGGACATCGGAGGAGCTCTTCTGGATCGATCGGTAAACCTGGTATGGTGAAGATAAGGTAGGAAGATCTTCAGGGACTTAGTGTTAGGTTTATTTAAGGGGGGTTTGGGTTAGATTAGGGGTATGTGGGTGGAGGGTTGTAATGTTGGGGGGGGTATTGTATGTGTTTTTTTTACAGGCAAAAGAGCTGAATTTCTTGGGGCATGCCCCGCAAAGGGCCCTGTTCAGTGCTGGTAAGGTAAAAGAGCTTTGAACTTTTGTAATTTAGAATAGGGTAGGGCATTTTTTTATTTTGGGGGGCTTTGTTATTTTATTAGGGGGCTTAGAGTAGGTGTAATTAGTTTAAAATTGTTGTAATATTTTTCTAATGTTTGTAAATATTTTTTTATTTTTTGTAACAGTTTTTTTTTATTTTTTGTACTTTAGTTAGTTTATTTCATTGTATTTATTTGTAGGAATTGTATTTAATTTATTTATTGATAGTGTAGTGTTAGGTTTAATTGTAGGTAATTGTAGGTATTTTATTTAATTAATTTATTGATAGTGTAGTGTTAGGTTTAATTGTAACTTAGGTTAGGATTTATTTTACAGGTAAATTTGTAATTATTTTAACTATTTTAGCTATTAAATAGTTCTTAACTATTTAATAGCTATTGTACCTGGTTAAAATAAATACAAAGCTACCTGTAAAATAAATATTAATCCTAAAATAGCTATAATATAATTATAATTTATATTGTAGCTATATTAGGATTTATTTTACAGGTAAGTATTTAGCTTTAAATAGGAATAATTTATTTAAGAAGAGTTAATTAATTTCGTTAGATTAAAATTATATTTAATTTAGGGGGGTGTTAGTGTTAGGGTTAGACTTAGCTTTAGGGGTTAATACATTTATTAGAATAGCGGTGAGCTCCAGTCGGCAGATTAGGGGTTAATAATTGAAGTTAGGTGTCGGCGATGTTAGGGAGGGCAGATTAGGGGTTAATACTATTTATTATAGGGTTAGTGAGGCGGATTAGGGGTTAATAACTTTATAATAATAGCGGTGCGGTCCGCTCGGCAGATTAGGGGTTAATAAGTGTAGGCAGGTGGAGGCGACGTTGTGGGGGGTAGATTAGGGGTTAATAAATATAATATAGGGGTCGCCGGTGTTAGGGGCAGCATATTAGGGGTACATAGGGATAATGTAAGTAGCGGCGGATTACGGAGCGGCAGATTAGGGGTTAATAATAATATGCAGGGGTCAGCGATAGCGGGGGCGGCAGAATAGGGGTTAATAAGTGTAAGGTTAGGGGTGTTTAGACTCGGGGTACATGTTAGAGTGTTAGGTGCAGACGTAGGAAGTGTTTCCCCATAGCAAACAACGGGGCTGCGTTAGGAGCTGAACGCGGCTTTTTTGCAGGTGTTAGGTTTTTTTTCAGCTCAAACAGCCCCATTGTTTCCTATGGGGGAATCGTGCACGAGCACGTTTTTGAAGCTGGCCGCTTCCGTAAGCAACTCTGGTATCGAGAGTTGCAGTGGAGTTAAATATGCTCTACGCTCCTTTTTTGGAGCCTAACGCAGCCATTCTGTGGACTCTCAATACCAGAGTTATTTTAAAGGTGTGGCCAGAAAAAAGCCAGCGTTAGCTACGCGGGTCGTTACCGACAAAACTCTAAATCTAGCCGTTAGTAAAGTATAACATAACTAATGATATACAAAAAAAGCAGAAAGGGGGTTTCATTTTTCTTGATTAAGCTTAAAGGGACACGAAACTCACATTTTTTCATTCAGGATTTAGAAAGACAATGCAATTTTAAACAGGTTTCTAATTTACTTATATTATGTAATTTGTTTTATTCTCTTGATATTCTTTGCTGAAAAGCATATCTAGATATGCTCAGTAGCTGCTGATTGGTTGCTACACATAGAAGCCTCGTGTGATTGGCTCAACATTGCATTGCTTTTTCTTCAACTAAGGATATCTACAAAATGAAGCAAAATACATAATAGAAGTAAATTGTAATGTTGTTTAAATTTATATTCTCTATCTGAATCATGAAAGAAAGATTTTGGGTTTAGTGGCCCTTTAACATCAATGAGATAACATAGAAGTCATATGTTAGCTTTAAAAAAAAAAAAGTGAAAGTCAAAAAATGACCTTTCTTTCTTTCTTTCTTTCTTTCTTTCTTTCTTTCTTTCTCTCTTTTTCTTTCTTTTTCTTTCTTTCTCTTTCTTTCTTTCTTTCTTTCTTTCTATACCTAAATTCTTGCATTACAGCATATACCGACACGATCCATACCGCCATCTGAGAGCAGTAGTTATGGATTTTGCGGAAAAAAAATGTTTCACAAAACTCATGACTAAACTGTTATAAAGTACACTAACACCCATAAACAACCTATTAACCCCTAAACTGCCACCCTCCCACTATATTATACCTATTTACCCCTAATCCACTGCTTCCCGTCATCGCCGACACTATAATAAAGCTATTAACCCCTAATCTGCTGCTCCCTGACATCGCCGACACAATAATAAACATATTAACCCCTATAACTCTGGCCTCCCACATCACTGCTACTAAATAAACCTATTAACCCCTAAACCGCCAGCCCCCCCCACATCGCAAAACACTAAATTAAACTATTAACCCCTAAACCTAACACCCCCTTAACTTTAAATTAAAAGTACAATATAACTCTCTTAAAATAAATAAAAACTTACCTTTGAGATAAACTATAAATTAAACTATAAATTAACTTAACATTACTATTCTAATAAAATTAAAAAAAATACTACCAATAAAAAAAATCTAAATTACAAATTAAAAAAAAAAACTAAACACTACAAAAAAAAATAAAAAATCTAAAATGTCAAAAAATAATAAACACTAAATTTTGAAATGGCTACCTTGCATTCAACTTCCTGTACAGCGGTGACTGTATGAAAAGGACGCTCCGTGCAGGATGGGATCAGATTCCAGGATGGCTCCGCTCCGCAGGGATGAAGATAGAAGATGCCCCCGGGATGGATAAATATATCGCTGCCTGGATGAAGACTTCATGCTGCCTGGCTGAAGACTTCTCACCGCCTATATGGAGACACATGTCCGGACTTCAGGAACCGTGAGTAGATATTCTGGGGTTAGTGTCAGTTTTTTTTTTTTTTTTTTTGGGGTGTTTTTTTTTTTTAGATTAGGGCTTTGGGCTTTTGTAAAAGAGCTGAATGCCCTTTTAAGTGCAATTCCCATACAAATGCCCCTTTAGGGGCAATGGGTAGCTTAGTTTTTTTTTAGTTAGGTTTTTTTTGGAGGGGGGTTGTTGGTTGGGTAGTGGGTTTTACTGTTGGGGGGGGGGGTTTGTATTTTCTTCGGGTAAAAGAGCTATTTAACTTAGGACAATGCCCTACAAAAGGCCCTTTTAAGGGCTATTGGTAGTTTATTGTAGGCTAGGGGGTGTTTTTATTTTGGGGGGCTTTTTATTGTTTTAGGGCTATTATATTAGGTGTAATTGTTTTTATTTTTGATAATTTAGTTTATTATTTTGTAAGCTTAGTGTTTTTTATTTTTCATAATTTAGTGTTTATTATTTTTTGTAATTTTAGATTTTTTTATTTGTTTCGTAGTGTTAGGATTTGTTACATTTGTAATTTAGATTTTTTTATTGGTAGTATTTTTTTCATTTTATTAGAATAGTAATGTTAGGTTCATTTATGGTTAAATGTTAGGTTTATTTTTATTTCACAGGTAAGTTTTTATTTATTTTAATAGTTATATTGTAATTTTTTTTAATAATAATTTTTATTAAGGTGTTAGAGAATAACAGAATTGTAAATCAATATAGTACATTTTAGACTTGTCATATAATAAAATGTTCAGACATTATGAAATAACATAGGTAATACAGAATATAACAATCCATAAAGGTTAGTGTCGTATTAAACCATACGTTGAAATACAAGAATATAATAGTATGTAGTTTAAAATGTTAAGTAACTAGTATTGTACCTCAGTTTCATTTTTTTTCTATATATAAATATAAGTAGTTATATACCCCCTTCAAAATTGTCACATAGCTAGGTAAATATTATCCCCAAGAAAATAGTAAGCAAGGGGTTTGCATGGGTCCCTAGTATGTTGCCTGTTACCTAAGGGGGATTTCAGGGGGGAAAGATGGATGGATTGGATTTTCTAAGGATGCATTTTCCTATGCTTACATAGTAAGCCATTTCTGCGGGGAGGCAGGTTTGGCTAGACAGTACCATAGTGACTAAAATAAGTGTATAAAGTGTAGGTTAGAATGTAGTGCATAAAATATATAAACAGGGACTAAAGGATTGCAATCTGAATAAAAGTAGAGCCCGACTGGACTAGGGAAAAGGTAGTGGAACTTATAGAGAGTATATAGTATATTAGATCTCCCAGCTCACCAATAAGAAATTTAAAAAGGGCATGCTAAATAAAAACATAGGTTTGTGTCTTTCATACAGTCTGGTGGTTGTGTGCTAGTGGCTGTACATGTCGTTAAGATCACAGAACTATACTCCTTGAAATCTAGGGAAAGTAGGAACCTCGACTCCTATATCGTACTGTGAGTCTGGTCTGTTAAATGTAGTCTCCCTTCATGAACTGAAATAACTCATATACTAATGTATGTGAGGGTAGGAAGAGGTATGTAAAATCATCCATGGCTAGGACTTTATATAATGGTTGGATCTGTAGATATCTAAGTATCAGGCATTTTGTGTATGGTATAGGAGGTTAAAAAGAAAGGAGTGACTGGGGAACAGTATCTTATGAGGGCATAAAACAAACACAAAAAAAGAAAAAAGCCAGGTAGATAACATCTAAAAAACAAATAGAGTAACTTCATTAAGAATATAGGATATAAAGGGTGATAGTTCTAGAACTGCACTATCTGAAGGCATAGATCACTCTACTATAGAAGCCTAGGCCTTATATAATATAAACTGGGTTTGGTGACCAGTAATGTCATTTAGTGCGTTAAACGTATATAAACATTTCAGAAGAAATAACACGCAAAGGTCAGTATAGGGGATTATAGGCCACTCAAGAACAATTTTAGTGTGTCTCAAATATCAACAATATTCTAATCTGATCACTCCGGCTGCAGAAAAAGCATCAGAACTCCTATAAAGAAATCTATGAAGGTTGATCCTAAGACATATAATAATCATTATACATAATCCCTTTCCCCTATAATTGTCACCAAGAACTATGGATACATTCAGGTCTAGACTAGTATGCATATAGATTTGCACATGTAATACTAGGCATGATAACTATTATTGGTCAGTATATTATATATTATACCAAGAGACAAAATCTATTACTATGATATTTAGCTTACTATAAAATAGGTCTCGTTCCATACCAAGCTAGTTAGACAGCCTCCATATTTGTGATATAAACAATTAAATAGAATAATGTAAGCTGTCAACATTAGAAATCTAACTGAAAACAACAACTATCTCATATAGAATTAAAGCTCTGTGGCTTCTGTCATTGCTGTCTTCCTTAATAGTCCCTAGTGAACATAAATCGTTGCAAAACAGACTGTGTAGGTTACTATATGGAAGGATTTGTGTAGTTAATATAAAACAGAAACTAATAGCATATATATCTCGTGAGAGAAAATTGTATAACTTGTCCAATATAAAACTTACTAGTACTAAAGCCCGTGTACAGGGGCCATTTTTTGCAGTACAGTGGTCCCACCCCTTGCTCTCTCCCCCCTCTCTTCCTCCCTCTCTTTTGTTTTCTCTCCCCCCTCTCTTTTGCTTTCTCTCCCCCCTCTCCTTTGCGCTCTCTCTCCTCTCTTTTGCTCTCTCTCTCCCCCCTTTCTTTTGCTCTCTCTCCACCCTCTTTTGTTCTCTCCCCCTCTTTTGTTCTCTGCCCCCTCTTTGTCTCTCTCCCCCCCTCTTTGTCTCTCTCCCCCCCTCTTTGGCACTCTCTCCCCCCTCTTTGGCTCGCTCTCCCCCCTCTTTGACTCTCTCCCCTCTTTTGCTCTCTCTCCTCTTTGGCTCTCTTTCCTCTTTGGCTCTCTCTCTAACCCCTCTTTGGCTCTCCACCCCCCCCTTTGGCTCTCTCCCCTCCCTTTGGCTCTCTCCCCTCCCCTTTGGCTCTCTCCCCCTCTTTGGCTCTCTCCCCCCTCTTTGGCTCTCTCCCCCCCCTCTTTGGATCTCTCCCCCCCCCTCTTTGGCTCTCTCCCCTCTTTTGCTCTCTCTCCTCTTTGGCTCTCTTTCCTCTTTGGCTCTCTCTTTCCCCCCTCTTTGGCTCTCCCCCCCCCCTTTGGCTCTCTTCCCCCCCCCTTTGGCTCTCTCCCCCCCCTTGGCTCTCTCCCCCCTCTCTTTGGCTCTCTCCCCCCCTCTTTGGCTCCCCCCCCCCTCTTTGACTCTCTCTCCCCCCTCTTTGGCTCTCTCCCCTCTTTTGCTCTCTCTCCTCTTTGGCTCTCTCTCTCCCCCCTCTTTGGCTCTCCCCCCTCTTTGGCTCTCCCCCCCTTTGGCTCTCTCCCCCCCTTTGGCTCTCTACCCCCTCTTTGGCTGTCTCCCCCCCTCTTTGGCTCTCTCCCCCCCCTCTTTGGCTCTCTCTCCCCCCTCTTTGGCTCTCTCTCCTCTTTGGCTCTCTCTCCTCTTTGGCTCTCTCTCCCCCCATTGGCTCTCTCTCCCCCCCTTTGGCTCTCTCCCCCCCTTTGGCTCTCCCCCCCTCTTTGGCTCTCACCCCCCCTCTTTGGCTCTCTCCCCCCCCTGGCTCTCCCCCTCCCTCTTTGGCTCTCCCCCCCCTCTTTAGCTCTCTACCCCCCCCCCCTCTTTGGCTCTTTCTCCCCCCCTCTTTGGCTCTCTCTCCCCCCTCTTTGGCTCTCTCCCCTCTTTTGCTCTCCTTCCTCTTTGGCTCTCTCTCCCCCTTTGGCTCTCTCCCCCCCTCTTTGGCTCTCTCCCCCCTCTTTGGATCTCTCTCCCCCCTCTTTGGCTCTCTCTCCCCCCTCTTTGCATCTCTCCCCTCTTTTGCTCTCTCTCCCCTTTAGCTCTCTTTCCTCTTTGGCTCTCTCTCTCCCCCCCCCTCTTTGGCTCTCCCCCCCCTTTGGCTCTCCCCCCCCTTTGGCTCTCTGCCCCCCCTTTGGCTCCCCCCCCCTTTGGCTCTGTTAGGATTTTATAGATAACACTACTATAACAGCTTACTGCCAATGCAGGACCACTCAGTCTCACACCTTACCTCGGATTCTCACAGATTGAACTTAAGGGAACCCTGATATGCTCATTGATCTGAGGGTCACTACAGCAGGGTAGCTGAGTGATTACGGAACCTTCACGCAACAAAGTCTGCTGGCAGCAGAAAGGAGAGAATAGATTGAGATTAGCAACTCACTAGTAGTGAAAGAGTTAATACTGCAGGTGCCTTGATTCAGTCACACAAGCAGTCAAACATAAAATATATACATAAGGCTTTGTCAAACACACCAGCAATCACACAGCAATTAGTTATATGAATAAAACTAACCAAGCTGAGAATATAGTAATCCAGATTTTGAGAATGATTGTTTAGTTATATCCAAACTTGTCCAATGTAAATATAAGTAGCTGTGTTGTTCTTATGAAGCAGGATTAATTGATTTTATACAGACAGTCATATGCAAGCAGATTTGAAGATAAGTTTGAAAATTACTAGAGTATGCTTAGGAAGTCCGTTATGAACAAATTGTAGCAATATATATTTGTGTCAAAGTTATTAGTATTCAAGTTAGTAAGCAGAGGAAATAGTTTGAGGCAATACTGAAGCTATTTGTCAGGAAAAGCAGATATAATTCCCCAGCAAGTGTGAGCGTTTGTTACACAGTTAATATGGTTAGCTTGCAGATAGAATAATGAAGTTGTAGTAGTACATGCAGTTCGTATAATGCAAAATATACAGACCAGTATTACAGGAGGTGGCAATGAGCAGAGTAATACTGTTACCAGACAGCAAACAGTCCCAGCGGTACCAGAGAGAGCCGGAAACACAGCCGCGGCAGAAGAATGTCGGGCGTGACGTCACACGCTGCAGGGAGAAACTTCAATACAGGAGAGACAGAGAGATCTCTGACTGATATACACGGTGAAAAGCTCTAATCACAAGAGAGCATAAGCAGGTAGATTCAAGCAAGTAGAAACTCAAGGTGAGTTTAGAGAGTAATGTAATTAAATACAATGTTGTATAAACGGCTATGTCGCTTGTCACTGAGCAACAAATTACCAAGCAATGAGTTCTGTTGGGAGGTGCCTTAAATAGGGCTAGTGAGTTCACTTCCTTAAAGGTACAGCATGAAGAGAGATGAATCCCTTACAGGCTCCTCCCCTTTGGCTCTCTCCCCCCCCTCTTTGGCTCTCTCCCCCCCTCTTTGGCTCTCTCCCCCCTCTCATTGGCTCTCTCTCCCCCCTCTTTGGCTCTCTCCCCTCTTTTGCTCTCTCTCCTCTTTGGCTCTCTCTCTCCCCCCTCTTTGGCTCTCCCCCCTCTTTGGCTATCCCCCCCTTTGGCTCTCTCCCCCCCCTTGGCTCTCTCCCCCCCTTTGGCTCTCTCCCCCCCTCTTTGGCTCTCTCTTCCCCCCTCTTTGGCTCTCTCTCCCCCCTCTTTGGCTCTCTCTCCCCCCTCTTTAGCTCTCTCTCCCCCCTCTTTGGCTCTCTCTCCTCTTTGGCTTTCTCTCTCCCCCCTCTTTAGCTCTCCCCTGCCTTTGGCTCTCTCCCCTCCCTTTGGTTCCCCCCCCTTTGGCTCTCTCCCCCCTCTTTGCCCCCCCCCTCTTTGGCTCTCCCCCCCTTTGCCCCCCCCCTCTTTGGCTCTCCCATCCTCTTTGGCTCTCTCTCCCCCATCTTTGGCTCTTTCTCCCCTTTCTTTGGCTCTCTCCCCTCATTTGCTCTCCCTCCTCTTTGGTTCTCTCTCCTCTTTGGCTTTCTTTCCTCTTTGGCTCTCTCTCTCCCCCCCTTTGGCTCTCCCCCCCTCTTTGGCCCTCTCCCTCCCCTCTTTGGCCCTTCTGCTCCCTCTCTGGCTCTGTCTTAACTGAAAGCCTTTGCCTCTCTGGCCCCCATCGTGGCACCCCGCCCGGTCACGCCCCATCGCGGCGACACCCACCCGGCCATGCCCATTGCCGCGTCCAGTCACGCCCTTGCAACGTCCAGCCACGCCCCTCAAAGCACCCGGTCATGCCCCCATCGCGACTCTCCCGCTCCTGTCGGCCACGCTCCCTGACACTCCACTTCAGACTTGCTCTGTGCTGAGTGCTGAGTGTCAGGCTCCAAATGGCCAGGTATGTTTGTCACGTGCAGTCTCTACTGCTCATGACTGCATTTGACAAACATACTTGGCCATTTATTATATAGGATGGTCTCTGAGAATAGTCTGTTATTACCAAACGTTTCAGCTAGAACAACATTATTAGCAGTAAACAGAAAGAACTTCACATTGGGCACTCATAAATGAAAGAGTATTCCGCAGATAAATTTCAGTTCCTTTGAGTTTCAAGACTGTGGGCTCTAATGTCAGAGGGGCAAGCAAATCATGTATAGAGTCCCATATAGGAACGTGGTAAAGTCCTTAGGAGGAGAAAATAAAGGTTACCGTCTCTGGCAAACTTCCAAGTACTGTGGGAAATATTAATCTAGCAGTGGTGGGAGCTAGAAGTTAGTCATTCAGATACAGATCCCACAGCGACATCCGTTGAATCGGTCCTGAGTAATGTGAATTTCACCCTTTAACATCAATATGCGTAGCTATTAATCGATTAGGGTGTTAATTAATTAATTAGGTTTAAACATAACTTTTTTCCCCATAGACATCAATGGGGTTGCGTTACAGAGATTTTTCATTCCGCACTTCAGGTGTGAGGTTTTTTTCTGATACTTTCCCCCAATTAATGTCTTCGGGGAAAGTATGCATGAACACGTCAAAGCAGCCCTTGGCTTTTGTGCAGTATGGAGCGTAACGCCACCATATCGCACGCACAAAGAGACTTTTCAGTAAATCGTAATGACAGCGCTATGGAGAGTGAAATAACACAACTTTTTAGCGTTAGTTTCGTATCCTGCTTAGCACTAAATTCGTAATCTAGGTGTCAATTATTAACTACATGAACATTGGTCTTACAAAAAATAAAATGCTATAATATGTTTGCCAATGTCTTCTAGTACATACAATAAAAAAAAATTGCTAACCATGTTAGTAATTTATAAGCAACTGTGTGTCATTGATGGTATTCTAATCAGAGTATAAAAATGACCCAACATCATACAGAACAAGATAGACTGCAGCTGTCCACAATCAGTAGTGAATATATGGCTCATCAAGGTCAGTTACAGAGCTCAGAAATAGAAGAGCTAATCCAAAGCAGAGTCAAAAACCAAACCAGGTTAAATATGGGAATCAGTTGTTAAAATTGTGGTGCAAAAGGAAAGTCCATGGACAATCAGGGTCAACAACATGAATACACAAGAACAGATAATCTTATTCACCACAAGACAAAAATCACACTGCCTTATTTAGAATCAGGTGACCAAAACATTGCTTCACAAGACTCAAGATACTGTGCCTAAACAAAAAACAAAAAAAAAAAGATGATAGCAAAAAGCATAAGATATGACACTAACCCCTTCTGTCAATCACATATAAATCAGTTTCTGTCATGCGCACAGTGTGTACTCTTGTTAGTCACAATAATTACATAAAAGGTATTTGAAAGCTGAAAAAATGCTAAGTGCTAGATAACGAGTGGCGCGCTATCGTTAGCATGAGAAACTCACATGTGATCGCGAGTTCACAGTTTTTTGCACTCTAATCCATATTATAAGTTGCACAGCATTTAAATTACTGCAAATTATTTTGCACAAACTTGCAGTAATTTACATTCCTAATATTTTCTATGGGCGGCATAGAGCATCAATGTGCACTTGTATTGCAAGTTGAAAGTAAATGCGATCGCTCAAACTTATTACGTAATTTGAAAGTTTACGTAAAGTATTTGGCCAGAGCTTGCACTAAACTACACTGTTAACATAAGAAAGTAGTAGGGACCAAGCGCTACACACTTATCCATTTGTATGTTTTTACAGAGAATTTCAATAGTCGGGCTTTGTGTATAAATGACAATTTTATAAATGATGATATAAAATTGTCGTAGCAGTATATATGAAGCTTTACCGGCCATATTATCATTTAACAAAAAGGTTATATCTTTTTCACATTTGGGTCCTTGCTAATATAAATATTGTCACTTATACACGAAGCCCGACTATTGAAATTCTCTGTAGAAACATACAAACGGATAAGTGCGTGGTGCATTTTATATTCTGTTATACCATATGAACAAGACTGTTATTTGAAACCATACAAGGCCGTACTGCATTGAGACTTTATACCAACAAGTGGATATTATTGTGGTGCATTTTATATTGCTAACATATGTGAAGTTTTTAATTTGTATTTGCATAATCTTTTTAAGGGAGACGTCCCTGTTTGTCTGTTCAAGTACCGATCGTTTTATATACAAGTTTTGGAAATATAGGATAATAGGTGTTTTTAGTAAATACCTCCTGGTATCTTTTACTATTGTAGCGCTTTGTCCCTACTACTCTCTTACTTTATTTAACAATACTTATCTATCCGGGAAGAGAAAATTGGGACAGAGCCAAAGATACCTAACTAAATCCGCTATTGCAATACTTACCTCACTAAGCTACACTATTAACCCCTACACTGACACCCCCTACATTGCAAACTACTTCACCACACTATTACCACTAAATCATCAATACATCACATCGCAAACTACTCTGCTACACTATTAACCCCTAAAACCCCACACCCCCACATAAAACAAAATAAAACCATATTCTAAAAAAACCTATCCTAAAAAAGATTGCCCTGAAAAGAGCATTTGTTTGGGCATTGCCCTTACAAGGCCATTTGGTAGAGCAATGCCCTAAAGAGCTAAAGCTCTTTTACTGCCAAATAAAAAAAAACTATTACAAAAAACCTATCCTAAAAAAACCATTGCCCTAAAAAGGGCACTTGGTTGGGCATTGCCCTTAGAAGGGCATTTCATGGTGCAGGATCTTCTGTCACCAATGTCCTCATCATGCTGTCACCCACACACACTGAAGTTTGAATAAGAGAGGTACCATTATAGAGAGGTACTATTGCATACCTATTGGTTGATTTTCAAATCAGCCAATAGAAGAAACTTTCATTCTATTGGCTGATTTCAATTTAGATTTGGAAATCAGCCAATAGCAATGCAAGGGTGGTACCTTGCATTCAAACTTGTGTGGGTGACTGAATGAAGAGGATGTTGGCGACAGACGATCCGAAGATTACAAGACAAGTAGAAAAGACGTATCAGATGGAAAATGGATGGGAAGACTTTCCCAGTGGAGCAGTAGCAGATGATGTATGAAAATGGACCACCACCACTGGATGAACATAGAAGAGGATCTCCGACTATTGCTATAGTAAATTTTAGTGTTTTTTTTTTTGTTTTGTTTTTTTAAGTGGGACTTTAGTTCTAGAATAGGCATAACTGTCGGTTTTATATTTTTGGTAATTTTTTCTTTTGTCTTTTCTGTAATATTACATTTTTTTATGTAATGTTTTTTATGTAATGTTTTTTATTTTCAATAATGGTATGTTTTTTTATGTAATGTTAGTTTTTTTGTAACTTAGGGGGTGTTAATTTAGGTGTATTGGGGGATTATCTGTTAGGAAGTTTAGGAGTAGTTTGCAATGTGTGGTTTGCGTTGGGTGTGGCGTTTAATGGTAAATAGTGTAGCGGGAAAATTTTGGATGTGGGGGAGTGACAGTTTACGGGTTATTGGAGTAGAGGTCTTATTGCGATGCAGGTTAGTGTGTGAGTATGGGTGTTATGTTTTTTCAGTGTTTGCACTCCATTGAAGTCTATGGGGGAGTATGTAAACGCAATTGCGACTTTGCTAGACGGAGGCTTTTAACTTTCAACTTGTAATATGAGCACAACCAGATGTCTAGCAAAGTTAATGTTTAAGGGGAGCGATAAATAGTGTTCCTCTCATAATCTAGTCCTAAGAATAAATAAATGGCATAGAAAAAAATAAAATAAAATAAGACACAAAAGTGGCAAAATCAAAATATTGTAAGACAAGAAGAACCAGATTCCGCAGAAACTAGAGATGTGCAATCCTTTTTGTGACAAATGCAAAAGTTAACACATTTTTCGTTATTCATTGCATTCATATGAAAACAAATAACGAGCTGCCACCTACACAAATTGAGAGGATAACAAATGTATGTATCAACAACATGTTTTAAAACATTTGATCATATTTATTTCTTTCAGTAAAAAATACAAACTATAAATTTAAACAATGCACACTAGATTGCACATGGAGTGCTGGGTATGTTATCCTTATCACGAACCTGCGCTAAGAAAAGAGCACAATCTGGTGAATGGTAAAAAAGATTTAGCAGAGAATCAGGGCTGACATATTTTTGGCGTGTCCTATTGTAGCGCTGGGTGTACGATTTTTTATCATATTACAAGTGGTGATTTAAGTGTTCCACTCAAGCACACCACAAAAAATAGAGATAGAAAATATAATGCTTTTGGATACCTGGAGTAAAGTGTTAACAGTTTAATATATGCATAACAAAAACACATTTATACTATATTAAAAATAATAATTTCAAGTGCTAATATATATATTACTTTTTAGTTTTTTTTTTTAATCCTTTGAGTGCTAAGCACTTTCCCACCTGGGTGCTAAGATTTTTTAAGTTTTCTTTTCTTTTTTCTTTTTTGAACAACATTTTTTTAACTTTTTGTTTTCAGACCCCCAAGACTTACACTGTTAGAAAGGTTAGGGGGTCTGTAGCTGCTTAGATGCCTGAGATACAGGCTTCTAAGCAGCATGCCCCCTGCTCCTATACTTAACATTAAGTATAAATAAAGTTGCACGGTGACGTCATCACGTTATTGCGCGTGACGTCACCACACAAAACGGGAAGCCCTGGCAATGCCTGTCACTCTACAGGCACAATCACCGGGGTAGGAGCAAGTGGGAGCCCCCAGATCTCCCTCAAGGTGGGAGAATGCTAGTGACGGCTCTGAGCCGTCATTAGCACCCGAGTGGGAAATTCTGTGACGGCTCAGAGCCGTCATTAGCACTCAAAGGGTTAAAACATTTTAAAAATTTTGTTAAACAATTTCGTCCGAAATGGTTGAAGTTCCTAACGAAATATGGACAAATTGAATTTATTGAAAAAAAATTGTCTCCCATGTACATTTCTAGTATAGGCAGGAGAGCGCGCTGGGCCAATCCTCTTCTTGCCATAGCCATTGATGTGCAGTCACCAATTGGCTAAAATAAAGCTTAGGGCACTTGACTCCCAGGACCTGCACTAAACAGTGCCAGTCCTGGGAACCTAGAGCGTTAAGCTCACCTGTAGTTTTGAAACATCTACATTACTTTTAATGAAAACGAATGTAAAAGTTTAACTAAAACTAAATGTATAATGAATTGTAAATTAAACAAATTCTCTATAAAACTCATAGATATAGTCAAGCAGTAGTGCAATAAAAATGCTCCAGCATATTCAGGCATTTTCTCTTTTCACTTAAAAAAATAAAAATAAATAAAAATAAAAAAAAATAAACTGATAAAAAAATAAAATAAATAAAAATAAAAAAAAATAAACTGATTCTAAAATGGCCACTGAGATTAACTGGGAGCAGAAGAGAAATAATTGAGAATTATAATTACAGTTTCACCAGGAGAAATGAAGACAAGTCATAACAGTAATAAAGAAAACATTGATGAAAATTAAGTTGCCCTTATACATGTTATAGGGGCAAAATGTTTTGGATTATTAGTTTTCTAGCTCCTTCAAAGACAGACACAATATTAATAAAGATGGAATAAAAATATGAAAACATCAGCAAAGCTGGGAGTATTATGGAGCTATTTCAATCCATTTCTAGTATAATGAATATAACAATTCTAATATGCAACTAATACAAGTTTCAGATATAACAAAATAGTGTGTATGCATTATCATTTTGTGTAACTGCAAAGTTAAAGGGACATGAAACACAAAATTGTTCTTTCACGATTCAGATAGAGATTACAATTTTAAACAACATTCCTATTTACTTCTATTATGTAATTTGCTTAATGCTTTAAATATCCTTTGTTGAAGAAATAGTAATGCACATGGGTGAGCCAATCACACAAGGAATCTATGCGCATCTACCAATCAGCAGCTACTGGGCCTTTTAAGATATGCTTTTCAACAAAGGATATCAAGAGAATGAAGCACGTGGGATAAAAGAAAATAGGATTTTAGCAGCTCTAATCCTAATCTTTCAGCCAATAGGAATGCAAGGTACGCCATCTTGGATGACGTCACTTGCATTAAAGTTCCAGTTTACATCGGCGACCGTATGAAGAGGATGCTCCATGCCGGATGTCTTCAGGATGGACCCGCTCCGTGCCAAATGGATGAAGATAGAAGATGCCGTCTGGATGAAGACTTCTTGCCGACTGGATGAGGACTTCTCTGGCTGGATGAAGATGGAAGAGGCCGCCCGGATAAAGACTTCTTACCACCTGAATGGTGACTTCTCTGGCTCCGGATGGATTCTTCAAAAACGGTAAGTAGATTGTCGGGGGTTAGTGTTAGGTTTTCTTAAGGTTTTTTTTGGGTAGGTTTTATTTTTAGATTAGGGTCTGGGCATGTAAAAGAGCTAAATTTTAGATACGTTTTTTATTTGGGGGGATTGGTTGGGTGGTGGGTTTTACTGTTGGGGGGGGGGGTTGTATTTTTTTTACAGGTAAAAGAGCTGATTACTTTGGGGCAATGCCCCACAAAAGGTCCTTTTAAGGGCCATTGGTAGTTTATTGTAAGCTAGGGTTTTTTTTATTTTGGGGGGCTTTTTTATTTTGATAGGACTATTAGATTAGGTGTAATTCTTTTTTATTTTTGATAATTTAGTTTTTTATTTTTCGTAATTTAGTGGTTTTTTTGTAACAGTGTTTTTTTTTGTTTTTTTTTTTGGAATCAGTTTTTTATTGAGGAATACCAGATATACAAAGGTAACAGACAAACATATATTTTATATATTAACAGTTCAGTGTAGATATCCATAATAACATGTACATCCTATAGTATGGTAAATTAAATATAACATAGAGATGTAAGACAAACTTATAACAATATATTAACAATTGCGGATAAACACCGCTAATTTGTTCACTTGCAATAAGGGTGAACCCTGATGGAGGGCGGAGCCATATTGGATACCCGGATAGTGGCATGTTGCAGGCAGGACCATTAATATACCTGCTTCTAGTCATATGTTTACAGGTTATAGGTGAGAAAGGGAGAAGCGTAGACTAAAGATGACAAATATATGTATATACTGTCACCCTATAAGAGTATGGCTATAATAGTATGATTATTATTGGTTATAGATTTATCTGGGTCACTGGAATATTAGTTTTAATATCTAATTTAACTCTTAATTGTGCTTCACCCATCTTTGTTGAAAAGAGGTAATGTCAAATCCGCTGATCCGGCCGCAACCAGCAGAACAGGCTTAGGTGGCCACATAAAGCAGTGAGGGCTTTGTCACATACAATACCCACCATGTGTAACAGGGGATGTACGATGCCATTTCCTCCTTAAGAGTTCAGGGGGACCCAAGGGCAACTGAAATCTAAAGTTGTCCCAGTGAACAGTACAATATATACCTATCTTTTACAACGCATAATGTTCAGAGGGCCCAAGATACTGATCTCCTACAAGGCCCAAAGTGTATAAGTTCTAAAATATCTAGACAAAGTAGGGGTGACAGATATTGCCAATTTTTAGGCTAAGGGTGTCAAAATAGGGCTTCGAATGTTAATGAAGTCTAGATGTAACCAGCCAGAGTCCCTATTTCGAGTGACTGGGGCTTCTAAACGTGAGAGCTTTGCGTTTAAAAGGGCTTGAGAGCTAGTGATTCTATGTGAGGACTTAAATGCAAAGGTTTATATACAAATGCAGGCTGATTAGTACAATACACAACTAAGAACTCTAAACACATATAGTAACCAGGACCCTCTAAGAGATTAAAGGGGTAGTATAACATACTCCACAAGGTGACGATAAAAGTGTATATCCTGCGCAGATAACAGAAGGGAAAGGGGATATGGAATACCTCTGGCTCTCCTCAGCGGGTCCCTAGTGTACCCAATATGAAAGTAGAAAATAGATGGGGGTGGAGGTGAGCGCCAAAAAAGGCTGAGGTAGGGAATGGGGACACCTGTTAGACTGATAGAGCGGTGTCCACAATGTAGGTTCTCTTGTTGACGTTGGTGGAATCGATGTACAAATAGTATAATAACTATAAATTAGTTGTAAACTTTAAGAATGTATATCAATGTTTAATCCACACAAAAATGTTAAAATATCTCAGATCTACTTAAAAACATACACAGTCCTAAAAATAGAAATAAAAATAACAATCATATAAAATCATGGATCCATGTTACAATAAAATAAATGCAAAAAATGGGAATGCACAATAAAAACCTTTTTGCAATAATTGATCTTATAGACCAAGTATCCTAATTAGGCCACGTGTCCTAATTGGAGTAGTTTATTTAGAAACAGTCCAGATGGTGGTAAATGTTCTTATGGTTATATTTGTCCAATTAAATCACAATATGGCAAAAAAAATTAGTGTCTCTGTCCGTGACCAATTCTGAAATAATTCCAAAGCAGTGTGTGTCCTGTGCCTGAAATGGTGAGAAAATGGAAAATCCAAAAATGTGTGATCACTTAATGTGAAAAAAAGGGGAAAAAAATATAGAAAAAATGTAGAAAAAATGTAGAAAAATGTAGAAAAAATGTGTAACCTTGCAAAAAATGTGAGAATCCTCCAGTTTATGTGGCAAAAAGTGAGTATTCAAGGTGATTAAAAAAGTGTCCAATGTGATATAGTGATTTCTGTGCAATGAAGTTGTAGCTCAGTATTGGATCATACTGAGCTACAACTTCATTGCACAGAAATCACTTGAATACTCACTTTTTGCCACATAAACTGGAGGATTCTCACATTTTTTGCAAGGTTACACATTTTTTCTACATTTTTCTACATTTTTTCTACATTTTTTCTACATTTTTTTCCCCTTTTTTTCACATTAAGTGATCACACATTTTTGGATTTTCCATTTTCTCACCATTTCAGGCACAGGACACACACTGCTTTGGAATTATTTCAGAATTGGTCACGGACAGAGACACTAATTTTTTTTGCCATATTGTGATTTAATTGGACAAATATAACCATAAGAACATTTACCACCATCTGGACTGTTTCTAAATAAACTACTCCAATTAGGACACGTGGCCTAATTAGGATACTTGGTCTATAAGATCAATTATTGCAAAAAGGTTTTTATTGTGCATTCCCATTTTTTGCATTTATTTTATTGTAACATGGATCCATGATTTTATATGATTGTTATTTTTATTTCTATTTTTAGGACTGTGTATGTTTTTAAGTAGATCTGAGATATTTTAACATTTTTGTGTGGATTAAACATTGATATACATTCTTAAAGTTTACAACTAATTTATAGTTATTATACTATTTGTACATCGATTCCACCAACGTCAACAAGAGAACCTACATTGTGGACACCGCTCTATCAGTCTAACAGGTGTCCCCATTCCCTACCTCAGCCTTTTTTGGCGCTCACCTCCACCCCCATCTATTTTATACTCCACAAGGTGTAACCTAAGGCCACTTAAACTTTAAAGTTGTGAGTTATAATTGTTTATGTCGCATTTCCATAATACTAGTGTATAGTCAAAGTTAGTTTACGGGCATCAGGGTGTCTAGAGGATATGAAAAGGAAGTGTTAAGGTAAACCCAAAAGCTATGTCATGAGCTCTGCATAGCAAAGATGTGCTACCAACTTCTATCTATGCTAGGAGGGATTTAGGCTGCAGCTACCTGTCAAATGGCTAAGGGAAGTGTTCTTAAGGCAGAGGCAAAATAACTGGGACTGAGCCCTTGTACTTAACTGGAATAGAAGTCTATACCTGAGTGAAAATTAACACTAATCCAGTCAGAGTAAATAAAACACCCTTATGTACTTGCGCTCAGATACATATACACATATAGACACACATGTAAAGTAATAGCTGTCACTTAGGCTGCTATCTCTAAAATATATATAGTTACATAGCATAGCCTGTCACCAATGAATATAGAGATAAAATAAGAAAACACACACATATCAACATAGGTGCATTAAAGTATGCAGTAGTAGTTTCATACAAGAGTACAAAATGCTGAGGGATTTAACTTTGCAGATAAGGGTATATTAATGAGTAGACTCTATGAACTATAGACTAATATCCTTCAACGTTTCTGAGTGGCTGCAACTTAACTGTGTATTATCCTCAGGTCAGATGACCATCATGTGGTAGCAAGTGATTTGCGTCAGATTACAAATATAAGTTTCAACAGTATAGAGGGTAATATAAGAGAAAAAGACAAACCAATGGTGGTGCATCAATAGATAGACACTTAAATATTAAGAAAACACCAGGAGTGTGCATGAACATGTACTCCCAAATTGAGAGATATAGCAATGATCAGCAGTCCAGAGGTCCGTAAAGATAAGCAGGAGCTGATCTGAACCATCCAGAGTTATATTTGTTATATTATAGCCTTGAGGAGAAAGAGCTAATAATACTATGTTTTGGAGGTATGTAGTCCCTTTGTTTCAGGTCCTAAGACCGTCATTCATGAGTTCTAATATGTGTAAATTAGAGTCCTTAAATGGTGCTGACAACTCCATAATAATAGGACCCGTTTACCCCACACCAGATCTTATTGTCTCTCCACTTTCTCTCCGAGTATACCTGCTCAACCCGGTAAGCAAAACACTGCAAAAGAGACAACACGAAGGAGGAATCATTGGGGTCAATGAGCAGCCGTCAAATGTAGCTTGTGTAACCCTCTTGTCGGCTGCCTTTAAGATCGGACAAGCTCTTCTATGCTGTATATGACCTGAAGCGTGCATTAGGTGCTGCAGAGTGTACTCCACTATGATAAGATCAAGGAGGATAGAAAAACAAGGGGCGCCAACATAGTGTGAATCAGTTTGGAAAACTGGAAAACAGTAGTTATAATAAAATCTACTCACAAGTGGAGTGGCACCTAGAACCAACTGGGTGCATACAGGCAGGCTGACATTCAGGACCAGCAGTCAGTACGCTGGGGGTCTCACCCGGGAGACCTGTGGGTAGGTCAGATGAGGTAGATGGAGTCAGCTGTGTATCGTCTGGTGAGCCGGATCGCCACTGTGGAAGTCCAAAGGGCTGTGTTGTTTATCCCAAAAGGGTAGCTGCTCACACGATCAGCCTTGTTTCCAAACGAGTTTCCAATGTCAGTGTATGGAACAAAGGGATAAAAACCAAACTGGGTATAACCACTGCAAACTGTGGTAATATTAAAAAGGCACAGAAAACCGGGTCTGTCTAAAAACAAGTATTTAATTGCTACGCGTTTCTCAGTCCGTAAAGGACCGTTTCCTCAGGCATACCTGAGGAAACGGTCCTTTACTTGATAAAGGCACCCGCCGAAACGCGTAGATCTGCCCACCTGAGTGTGCACCCTCTTTGACATTTTATGCCCACACTGTGGGATAAGAACTATCTTCCCTTCAACGGATTCAACTCTATCTAGCGCTTGAAATAATAAGCGCAAAAGAAGCAAAACAAAAACAAAAACACCGGACGACAGACAGAACTGCCTCTTAGAGACTCCTGCAAACCCTGAACACCTACCAGCAAAATTACAAGGGTAAACAGTCTCAGAGACCAACGGATATTCCTAATTAAACTCCTGCTAAAAGATTGAGGAATTTTCAAACGCTATAAGCCTCTTAGAGACTCCTGCAAACCCTGAACAGCATACTAGCAAAAAATAGGGTATACAGTCTCAGAGACCAACGGATATTTCATTTTTGAACCCCCGCTAAACATCGAGGAATTTTCAAGCACCATAACAACGATAAAACGGCTAAGATTTTTCTTTAGCACAGCAAATGGAGATACACATTGTATCAGCCTTTTTTAAAACTTTGTAACTCCTAAAAAAGGAAATAGAAACAAATCTACTGCTTGTTCCTATTAACCACCAAAGCCACAAAAAGCAAAGAGCAAGATTGTCAAATTAAAGGCTGTAATTACTCCAAACGTATATTGCCTCCACAACGGTTTTTTATGACCCCATAAAGCTAAAAAGCCTTTTACACTCAAGACAAAATCGTGAGTACCAGAACAACAATAATACGAAACTTTTAAAGCCTCAAAAAAGACTATATAGACAACAGAAGCAAGCAAAAAGTGTACAATATTTTAGCAACTATTTTCTATCCTTAAGTATTGTTATTACAAATTATACATTGTATATTGTTTTATATTGTCTTAAAGTAATAGAGCTCTATACTTTTATTATGCACATATTTTAAAGTGTTTTAAAATAAATATATTTTTTCAACCAAAACGTATAAGCAAAAACTCTTATTTAGGTTACACAGTAACATACAAACACCATCGATTACACCTTTAGCTCCCCTCACCTTGGTTATTGCGCTAAGTCTTTAGTTCTTTGCAATATTCCAATTGATTTTTTGTTTAGGTATCACAATTGTTTCATGATTTTTTTGCTTATGTATCACAATTGTTTCAAGTCTTATGGTTTGTAACAAGTCACACATTCTCCTTTGATTAACAAGATTTCACTCAATCATATACACATATACACCTCTACTTTCACATACTTATCTGTCACGGTTCAACTTACACAATACCAGAGGAATTTCATTCACATCAACACAATTTCTATCAACACTACAACGCGTCCCCTTAGTTTTTTCTTATAGAAAATACTTCTATATGATAAGATCAAACTCTAAGGCTGTCGCAATCGGCCGCTTCACAACATGTTCAGATGGCACTGCAATAACCCCACGAAACTCGTTCAGCTGACCTTCCGGATGACCAGATAGGATCTCTTTGAGATGGACCTCTTTAGCCCGCTCAGGATATGTACTGAGCTCAGGAAGGGATCGGGCATCAGATGCTTCCGGCAGGTCTGATGACAGCGTGTCACTCCCGCCCTCCACTATCGCAGGGTAGGAGATTAGTTGGCAAGCTTCATGGGCAGGCAAATCAGGCACTCCGCTCCGCATGAGAAACACATGATGCCTCAAGATGTTAAACTGCGAGTCCATGTCTCGCTCCAGTGCGGTAAGTGCAGCGATGATGTCCGCCTCCATCCCGGGCAGACGTTGCAAGTGGGTCTGAGATTTTCTCTCTTCTTTGCTCTATTCCCCTGGTATATGGGAATTGAATAACTGGTGTACTGCTACCAAAAAGCCCAGATAGCCGGGAGGGTTTATCTCTACAGTACAATGGCAACTGCTATGTCCCCCATATATTGCTACGTTTTATCCTGCAGCTGTGAGGTCATTAATAATACCAAAGTGCTAGTACAGCATTACAGTTAGTGTTAGAGTCAATACTTTATTCAAAATTATACTTGCTATTTGTTTTTGTAGAACGATCCGTTTTGATCAACCTGCTGCCTTTTATGGTGTGTAGCGTAGCGGTGTCTGAGTGCTTCTCCTCATTGTCTCAAAGATGGCCGCCTCTCCCCTCTGTCGCAGCCCAGTTGCAGAGTTTATCTGTTTGGAGATCTCTCAGAGTCCTCCTTTTCTTGCTTTAAGACTCTAGCACGGTTCTCCTAAAGGTTAGAGTTGGTTTCAGACCATGTTGGGTCGAAATGAGGTGTTTTTGGAGTCCTCTGTGTCAGAGCTCTACAGAAAGGCGACCATTCTCTTTGCTACCAGACTCCGCCCCCCACAGTGTTTGTTTTTATCTGTAATTTAGTAATTTTAATAATGTTTAATAGTATATTTAAATAATTTGAGTAGGGTTAGGTTTCTTTAATATGTAATTTAGTTTATTTATTTGGTATTTTAATTTAATTGTAGGATGATAGTTAGGGTAGGTTAATTAATAGTTTAAATTAGTTTATTTTAATTCTACAGGTAAGTTTACATTTATTTGAAGATAGGGATGTTGTAATTTTAATTTAAAGTTAGCGGGTCGTTAGGTTTAGGGGTTAACAGCTTGAATTAGTTTATAGCGATGTTTAGGGGTTAATAAGTAGTGATGTCGCGAACCTAAAAAATTTGGTTCGTGAACGGCGGACTCAAACTTCCAGTATTGTTCGCGAACCGGCGAACCGCGCGAACAGCCATTGGCTTCAATAGGCAGGCGAACTTTAATACCTACAAGGACTCTTTCTGGCCACAATAGTGATGTAAAAGTTGTTTCAAGGGGACTAACACCGGGACTGTGGCATGCTGGAGGGGGATCCCTGGCAAAACTCCCATGGAAAATTACATAGTTTATGCAGAGTCTGCTTTTAACCCATAAAGGGCCTAAATCACCTAACATTCCCAAATTGTTTGCAATAACGTGCTTCAAAACATCTGTTATGATGTCGTATCTATCAGGTAGTGTAAGGGTTACGGCCGCTTCACAGTGACAGAGCAAACTCCAAGTGTAACGCACCGCAAACAACCGCAAACAGTCCATTTGCACAACCACCAGATAGATAGATTTGATAGATAGATACATAGATTACATAGCTCAATCGATGCAATATACATATGATCGATACAATTTACATAGATCAATAGATGCAATATACATTTGATAGATACGAATTACATAGATCAATAGATGCAATATACATTTGATAGAGACGAATGTTATCGAATCAAAGATGCAATATACATTTGATAGCTACGAATTACATCAACCAAAATATGTAATATACATTTTATAGATACGAATTACATCGATCAATAAATGCAATCTACATTTGATAGATACGTTTGATAGTTAGATCGATTTGATAGATAAATAAATAGATTTGAAATATATATAATTTCCCTGACAGAGTATAACAATAAGACATGCGGTCTGTGACCCGTGGTGTGTTAAGTAGTACTATTCTTAGCTGTTTACTACAACCTGTTACTCCCCCTATCGGGGGAGGTCTATATGGCCTTCATTTTTGGAACCGGGAGATGGAAGAAGATGATTGGTCTGTCCTCCTACTTCAAATTTGTCCAAAACACAAGTGGCTGTCTCAAAACAGTCCGGACAGAAGATAGATAGATAGATAGATAGGATAGATAGATATACATAGATTTATAGTTAGATAGAATCGATAGAAGAGAAATAGATAGATTTGTTAGATATATAATTACCCTGACAAAGTATATTAATTAAACATGCGGTCTTGGACCCATGGTAACTAGGTTGTGTTAAGTAGTACTATTCTTAGCACTTTCAGCCCTGTAACTCCTCCTATCAGTGGAGGTCTATATGGCGTGTATGATTACCCTGACAAAGTATAACAACAAGACACGTGGTCTGGGACCCATGGTAATTTGGTTGTGTTAAGTAAAACTTTTCTTAGGACTTTAATCCCTCTTACCCCCCCTTTCGGTGGAGTTCTATATGGCCTGCATGATTAGCCTGAAAAAGTATAACAAGAAAACATCTGCTCTGGGACCCATGGTAACTAGGTTGTGTTAAGTAGTACTATTCTTAGAACTGAAATCCCTGTTACTCCCCCTATCAAGGGAGGTCTATATGGCCTGCATGATTACCCTGACAAAGTATAACAACAAGACACACGGTGTTGGACCCATGGTAACTAGCTTGTGTTAATTAGTACTTTTCTTAGCACTTTAATCCCTGTTACCCCCCACCCCCCCCTATCGGGGGGAGGTCTATATGGCCTGCCTGATTACCCTGACAAAATATAATAATAAGACATGCGGTCTGGGACCCATGGTAACTAGGTTGTGTTTTAAGTAGTACTATTCTTAGCACTTTAATCTCTGTAACTCCCCCTATCGGGGGAGGTCTATACGGCCTGCATGATATATACCCATACAAAATATAATAATAAGACATCTGCTCTGGGTCTGGGACCCATGGTAAGGTTGTGTTAAGTAGTACTGTTCTTAGCATTTTAATACCTGTTACTCACCCTATCGGGGGAGGTCTATATGGCCTGCATGATTACCCTAACAAAATATAATAACAAGACATGCGTTCTGGGACCCATGGTAACTATGTTGTGTTAAGTAGTACTGTCCTTGGCATTTTAATACCTGTTACTCACCCTATCGGGGAGGTCTATATGGCCTGCATGATTACCCTTACAAAATATAATAACAAGACATGCGGTCTGAGACCCATGGTAACTAGGTTGTGTTAAGTAGTACTCTTCTTAGCATTTTAAAACCTGTTACTCACCCTATTGGGGGAGGTCTATATGGCCTGCATGATTACCCTAACAAAATATAATTAATTGGCTGTATTTTGGTAGTAGTGTTCTTATTAGTTTAATACCTGATACAACACTGAATGGATGTCAGGTCTATATGGCCTGCATGATTAGCCGCACCCAAACCCCAAAAAAAGCCATGCGGTCTTGGACTAACACCCATGGCTAACTCGGTTGTTTAATGTTGTACTATTCTTAAATATGATTGGTGTAACTAGTTGGCAAGTCGGCCTGGCACACAGGCTGGCAGGCAGGAGGGAACTGCAATACAATGGCACTACTAGACTGCAGATTCACAGTCAAAAAATTGATGATTTACAATTTTTTTCAATACTGTTACAAGAAATATGATTGGTGGCACTAATTGGCTAGTTGGGCCTGGCACACAGGCTGGCAGGCAGGAGGAAAGTGCAATTCAATGGCACTAGTAGACTGCAGATTCACAGTCAAAACAGTGATGATTTACAATTTTTTCAATACTGTTACTAGAAATATGATTGTGGCACTAATTGGCTAGTTGGGCCTGGCACACAGGCTGGCAGGCAGGAGGAAAGAGCAATTCAATGGCACGAGCAAACTGATGATTCAAAATCACAATCTAACAATTTTTAATTTTAAATATTAACAATACTGTGACAACAAATATGATTGGTGTAACTAGTTGGCAAGTCGGCCTGGCACACAGGCTGGCAGGCAGGAGGAAAATGCAATTCAATGGCACTAGGAGACTGAAGATTTGCAGTCAAAAAACTTATGATTTAAAAAAATTTCTATACTGTTACAAGAAATATGATTGGTGGCACTAATTGGCTAGTTGGGCCTGGCACACAGGCTGGCAGGCAGGAGGAAAGTGCAATTCAATGGCACGAGCAAACTGATGATTCACAATCACAATCGAACAATGTTTAATTTTAAATATTAACAATACTGTTACAACAAATATGATTGGTGTAACTAGTTGGCAAGTCAGCCTGGCACACAGGCTGGCAGGCAGGAGGGAACTGCAATTCAATGGCACTACTAGACTGCAGATTCACAGTCAAAAAATGATGATTTACAATGTTTTCAATACTGTTACAAAAAATATGATTGGTGGCACTAATTGGCTAGTTGGGCCTGGCACACAGGCTGGCAGGCAGGAGGAAACTGCAATTCAATGGCACTAGTAGACTGCAGATTCACAGTCAAATCAGTGATGATTTACAATTTTTTCAATACTGTTACTAGAAATATGATTGGTGGCACTAATTGGCTAGTTGGGCCTGGCACACAATCTGGCAGGCAGGAGGAAAGTGCAATTCAATGGCACGAGCAAACTGATGATTCAAAATCACAATCTAACCATTTTTAATTTTAAATATTAATAATACTGTGACAACAAATATGATTGGTGTAACTAGTTGGAAAGTCGGCCTGGCACACAGGCTGGCAGGCAGGAGGAAAATGCAATTCAAGGGCACTAGTAGACTGCAGATTCACAGTCAAAAAAGTGATGATTTACAATTTTTTCAATACTGTTACAAGAAATATGATTGGTGGCACTAATTGGCTAGTTGGGTCTGGCACACAGGCTGGCAGGCAGGAGGAAAGTGCAATTCATTTGCACAAGCAAACTGATGATTCACAATCGAACAATGTTTAATTTTAAATATTAACAATACTGTGACAACAACTATGATTGGTGTAACTAGTTGGCAAGTGGGCCTGGCACACAGACTGGCAGGCAGGAGCAAACTGCAATTCAATGGCACTAGGAGACTGAAGATTTGCAGTCAAAAAACTTATGATTTAAAAAAATTTCTATACTGTTACAAGAAATATGATTGGTGGCACTAATTGGCTAGTTGGGTCTGGCACACAGGCTGGCAAGGAAGTGAGGAAAGTGCAATTCAATGGCACGGGCAAACTGATGATTCACAATCGAACAATTTTTAATTTTAAAGATTAACAATACTGTTACAACAACTATGATTGGTGTAACTAGTTGTCAAGTGTGCCTGGCACACAGGCTGGCAGGCAGGAAGAAAGTGCAATTCAATGGCAAAAGCAAACTGATGATTCACAATCGAACAATTTTTAATTTTAAATATTAACAATACTGTTACAACAACTGTGATTGGTGTAACTAGTTGGCAAGTGGGCCTGGCACACAGGCTGGCACTAGTGGTGGCAGGCTGGAGTGAACTAATATTAAATAACACTCGAAGAGTGATGTAAAACTTTTTTTAAAACATTTAGTGTTATGTTACAACAGATAGGAGTGGTGGACTGGCACTGAGGATGGAAGTAGGCACAGTATATGCTGGCAGCCTGACAAACAGGCTGGCACTAATGGCAGCCTGGCTACTAAAATTTAATAATACTAGAAGAGGACTGATGTTAAAAATTTTTTTTAAATAAAATTGACACTAATGTTGTTACACCAGATATAAGTGGTGGAAAAAAATAAAAATAAACTGTGTAACACTATATGATGTGGGCCAGAAACACACAGGCCTGATGGAAAAAGAAATTAAATTACACTAGCAAAATGATTTACAATTTTTTTTTTACTTTTAAATAATGTAAATCAGATATGAGTCGCGGCTGGTAGGTAGGGCAGCAATTTAACACAGTATGCTGTGTAAGTGAGAAAAACACAGGCCTGATAGAAAATGAAGTTAGATTACACTAGCAAAATAATTTAAAAGTTTATATTTTAATATTAAAATAATGTTAAGCAGATATGAGTGGTGGCACTGGCTGGCTGCTACGTAGGGCAGCAATTAACAACAGTATGCTCTGTAAGTCAGATAGACAGTTAGACACAGGCCTGATAGAAAATAAAATTAGATTACACTAGCATAATGATTTAAAGATTTTTTTTTGGAATTTAAAGAAAAAGGTTAAGCACATAGATATGAGTCGTGGCTGATAGCCTTGGAAGGGCAGCAATTAAAAACAGTAGGCTCTGTAAGTCAGATACACACAGGCCTGATAGAAAATACAATTAGATTACACTAGCAAAATGATTTAAAGTTTTTTTTTTTTTGGGAATTTAAAAAAAGGTTAAACATATATGAGTCGTGGCTCATAGACTAGGGAGGGCAGCAATTAAACACAGTATGCTCTGTAAGTCAGCAAAACACACAGGCCTGATAGAAAATGATATTAGATTACACTAACAAAAAAATGTAAATGTTTTTTTAAAAAATTTTAAAATAAGGTGAAGCAGATATGAGTGGTGGCTGGCACAGAGCAATTAACCAAAAGACTGAAAAAAAAACTGAAGTATATGCTGTGTGAGCCTGACAGACACAGGCCTGATAGAAAAGGAAATTAGATTACACTAGCAAAATGATTTAAAAGTTTTTTTTAAAATTTAAAATAATGTTATAAGCGGATATGACCACTGGTGGCTGGCACAGAGCAATGAACCAGAGTATATGCTGTGTGACACAGGCCTGATAGAAAATGAAAATAAATTACACTAGCAAAATAATTTCAAATTTTTGTTGGTAAAATTTAAACTAATGTTGTTAGGCAGATATCAGTGGTGGCAGTAATCACAGCATATGCTGTGAGCCTCACACACAGGCTGAAAGCCAAGCAAATGCTAATGAAAATACTAAGAAAAAAAAAAAAAAAAACGGCTGAAGTTATAGCCATAAAAAGGGCTTTTTGGGGTGCTGTCCTTGCAGCAGAGATGAGATGAGTTCTTCAGGACTGTAGTGGACACTAAATACACTAGCCTAGCTATCTATTTCCCTATAATGTCAGCAGCAGCAAAACAAAACGTCCTCTCACTAACAAAGCAAGGTCGTTATGAGTCTAAAATGGCTGCTGCCAAGAAGATGGGAGGGTCTGTGAGGGAGTGTCTGATGCTGATTGTCTCTAATGTGTCAGAAGGCTGTGACATACAGGGTCAAAGTTTCCTCAATGATGACACATAGGGGGCAGATCGAACATTGCCTGTGTTCGCCCGCAGCGGCGAATGCGAACAAGCTGAGTTTGCCGTGAACCGTTCGCGGGCGAACAGTTCGGGACATCACTATTAATAAGTTTAGTTAGTGGTGGTGATGTGGGAGGCCAGAGGTTTAGGGGTTAGTAAATTTTTTTAGTGTTGGCGGTGTCGAGGAGCGGCAGGATAGGGGTTAATAACTTTATCTAGGTTGCGGCGGTGTTGCGGAGAGGTGGGATAGGGGTTAATAACTTTATTTAGGTTGCGGCGGTGTCGGGGAGCGGCTGTATAGGGGTTAAAAATTTTAGTATAGTGGCAGCGTTTAGTGACAGGGTATAAATAAAGTTGGGAAAAAGCCGAATAGACGTGAGATTGATGACTGCTAGTTAACACCACCCCGTACTTGGTGCGCGTCTTTTTGCCGGCTTTTTTTATAAATAAGGAGAGCATATTGAGATACGTGGCCACAATGTTAGGTGATGTTAAGCGAGCGTATTGTTGCCAGCGAATGCACAATGTTGAGGCTTAGATAAAAATCCCCCAATGTGTCAGCAAAAAATAGTTGAACATGAAAAAATTGGGTTGCTGCAAGAATTTTAAATGTTCAAATATGAAAATGCATGTGAATGCAGGTTTTTACACTGTCTTATTAAAGAGACATTAAACACTTTGAGGTTGTAATATAAAATATTTAATTATATGCAGTTAAAAACTTTGTAATATACATTCATTTATATTATCCCCTTTTCCTCTAATTCTGAAATCTGAGGGCTTTCCAATATTTTGAAATGCAGACACTGGATAAAACATGTTTTATAAGGTTTAAAAGGGATATGGTATATGATAAGGAATTTGACTGGTAATTGTCCAAATATGTCTGGTATATGTCCAAATATGTATCAAATATATATATATACACACACACACATATACTGTGTATATATATATATATATATATATATATATATATATATATATATATATTTATATATATATATATATATATATAGTCAATTTCAACAAAGGACTGCACTCCCTGGATTTTAGATAAATAACTTTTTAATTGTGGTAACATTTCGGAGTCCTTAGACCCCTTCCTCAGATCAGAACAAACATACAAGTGAACACAGTGCAATATAAACACATTAAGCCCCACCTATCAAACATTTAGTGCAAATTGTGCCAAAACCAGGGTTGTCATGGCAACAGCCCCCATAGCAATCCATATTAACATACTGCTAATATATAAAGTCTATCTAAGCACATCACCTAGAGTATACAGATACATATGTAACATAGTATCCACTATTGTTTAACAGTTGCAACATCTAGGGCTCCATGTACTAAGCCGTCAATTCATCCGTCATTTTAGACGCGGCTAAACTTGCCGTTACTCGCCGCGGGCGAAATGGTGTCCGCTGTAGCTATGTACTAATAATCCCACAACAAATAGACACCTCTAGCCCGCCGCGAGCAGTGGCGGAATATTGATAAATTTGACGCCTCGCTCGCCGCGAATAAGCTGATGTACTTAACTTTCAGTTCAATTGTCTGGCCAATTGTTAACACGTGACATGTAAGGTGTCATGAACGTCATAGTAGACGCGGGAATAGAATTTTGCTCCTATAAATGGACAAGTTTTCTAAACAACTTTATTATTGTTCCAAAATTTTTGGAGAGTAATTACAGAGCGCTCGTTTTTGAGATCTTTATTTACTATTTCGATATGGCTTCATCTGGATCTGAAACCGCTTCAAAATCCAAGAATCCTCACTTTTCTCATCAGCAAAACGTCGTTTTGATTGATATGATTATTGACTCTTATGATTATTTGTTTGGATGTCGTGTCAAACAGACAAATTTTTCTAGAAGGAAGCAGATCTGGCAAAGGATCAGCGACGCTGTTAGTGCCCAGGGTCCAGCAAAAAAGGATGTCGATCAGCTGAAGAAGCGTTACAACGACATTAAACGCTTCGCCAAAGCTAAATTGGCCAGAGAGAAAAATTCGGCACGTGCTACCGGAGGTGGACCAGCATATGTGGCAGACCTCAATGACTATGAGCAGAAGCTTGTTCAGCGTCTGGGACCGGAGATCATCACTGGCATAACGGATGATTGTGACAGTGATTTAAGAGGTAAATGTACAACATAGTTGACTTAAATGTTCTTTTTAAAGTTATGATAGGTTATTGTCTCCAATATATATTTCTTTAAAATAACATTATCTGACTTCTTACGCTTCAGTATCCTATATGCCATCTAGGCCCTGAATACTGTAATCATTTATGTCGCATATATGTATAAGGGATTGTACAAGCCATTTAGGCCCGAAATACTGTAATAATTTATCTCGCATATATGTATAAGGGATTGTACAAGCCATTTAGGCCCCAAATACTGTAATCATTTATGTCTCATATATGTATAAGGGATTGTACAATAATAGTATTGTTATACTGCCTTTTTTTTAATGGTCTAACGGAACTAAAGATTTGTTGATTATTAATATAGTGATCCCTAAAGATAACACCCATGTGTTTATTTTCAAACCAGTATTGCATAGAAACCTTAAAGAGATAATGACAATAGAAATAATGTAATTTGAAACTATTAAAATAATATTGTATGTCCGACATTAATCATGAGACTAACCCCAGATCACATGCCTTCTTAAATTTCTGATCTATTGACTTCCATGTTGCGTTATTTCACTATAGAATATTATTGTTAGCATCTTTCAAAATTGTTCTCCGCTTTATAAACATACATTTTTCAGATATAGCTATGCACATAGTTGACGCAGTCACATGAACCATCTATGTGCATCAACCAATGATCATTTACTGTGCCTGTATAGATTTGCTTTTCCTCAAAGTATAAAAATCCAATGAATGCAAAAACATAATACATTTAAATATTTTTAAAAAAGCATTTTCTTATGCAATTTGTAAAGGTAATTATTTTTTTTCATGTCCCTTTAAAGGGCCACTAAACCCAAAATCTTTTATTAATGATTCGGATAGAGAATTGAAATTTAAACAACATATTACTTCAATTTTCTAGATATTCTTAGTTGAAGAAAAATAAATACACATGTTGAGCCAATCACACGAGGCTTCTTTGTGCATCAATCAAATGCTTTTCAACAAAGAATATCTATAGAATAAAACAAATTAGATAATATAAGTAAATTATAAAGATGTTTATAACTGCATTCTCTTTCCAAATCATAAAAAAAGGTGGTTGGCATGTCCCTTTAATGATTGAGCCTGCATTCACTGCTGTAATTATTATTATTAACAGTTTTAACTTTCAGTTTCAAATATAAATAAAACTAAACCTAATTTTTTTTTTTTTTTTTTTTTTTTAAGCGATGCCAACAACAGCAGAGCCTGTGAGGAGTAACGAGGTGCCCACTTGTTCTACTTCTTCTTCTGCGGTTTCGAGACCACCCGGTGCAGCTGTTTCAAGACCTTCGGCCAGTTTTACACATGGACAATTTATACGCTCATCATCTAATGTTACACACACAACTTCCTCGGCGGACACACTTCCGGATCTAAGGACCAGCACTCCACAAACTGGTGTTGGTAGAGCAACTGGTAAGTACTTTACAAATGAATAATTTCAATGTTGTGTGTTTTATCTCTTTTATCTCTCAATTTTTTTTTTTTTAATTTTTTTTTTAAATGTCAAATGTCATTATTGACATATTCTATTTCGAGATCTTGTACATATTTTTTTAAATGAGGATTCTTGTAGAGCATGCATGCTATTTTAATCAACTTTCTAATTTTTTTAAAATTTATCATTATTTTCTTTTTGAGAATTGATCATAGTATTACATAAGAAAGCTGATAGAAATTCCATGCAATATATCTTATTCTCAAAAAGATTATTTTTGCTTCAGTGTCCAGTTAATTGCAAAATACATTTCCATTAATAATTTTGAATATATCGTTACATTGACAAAAAAGCATTTTATTTATTTATTTTTATGTTATTTATTTTTTTATAGGTGATTTGGGACGTCTTTTCCAGAGATTGACTGGACTTTCATCTCCATTATTTGATGGTATGTATCATATATGTATATATATATAATGTAACTTAAATTGTTGTATGACGGTTGTATCTGCTCTCTCCTTCTATTCTATTTCTGCAAGTGTTTTTATAACATTTTATTTTTATTTACTAACAATTTGTTATGTCTTGATCTAGAAGAAGAAAACTCATCAAGGGAGATCACTATCAATCTCATGCCGATAGTGGAAAATCCCATTCAAGATGAACCACCAGGAGGGCATGATGGAAGTGAGACTCCAGATATTCTTGAAGATTTGGGAGATGCGCAACCGGATGAAATTCACACACCAGAAAACATTGATGAACCTGTTGAAACACAGGCACCACCAATTGAACTGCAAACAGGTGGTGTAAATATTGACAATACACCGGCAGAAGGACAATTTGGCGATGTTGCATTGAGGGAAATGTTGACACTGGCAAGGCAATACAGAGAGGACCACAGAGAAATGCAGAATATTATTAACACTAATATTGAACGCTGGGCTACTCTGTCAGAAAAAAATGTGGAAATCGAAAGGCAAAGGAATGAGATAGAGATGCAGAAATTACAGCTGCAAAGAGAGATGTTCCAGTGGCAGAGGCAGATGGATGAAGAGAAAAACCATCAAATTAACAGAGCTTTGAGCATCAGCGAAAGGACATTACAATCTCTGTTGGCTATTGTCAGTGAAAGGGAGGCGACAACAGACCCAAAGAGGCGACGTCTGGAGTGAACATTTTTTATTATCTAGTCACTGTTTATTTTTTTAATCTGTATATTGTTTACTAAGTTATTGTTTGTGTATTTTTAAGGGACACTGTACTCAATTTTTTTCTTTTGTGATTCAGATAGAGCATGCAAATTTGATAATAGGAGTACATTTGAAAGTTGCTTAAAATTGCATGCTCTATCTGAATCACAAAAGATAAAATTTGGATACAGTGTCCCTTTAAGTTTAAAATGTTATTCACTGTTAATTTTTTTACTCTGTATATTGTGTACAAAGTTATTGTTTGTGTATTTTTAAGGGACACTGTACTCAATTTTTTTCTTTTGTGATTCAGATAGAGCATGCAAATTTGATAATAGGAGTACATTTGAAAGTTGCTTAAAATTGCATGCTCTATCTGAATCACAAAAGATAAAATTTGGATACAGTGTCCCTTTAAGTTTAAAATGTTATTCACTGTTAATTTTTTTACTCTGTATATTGTGTACAAAGTTATTGTTTGTGTATTTTTAAGGGAGACTGTACTCAAATTTTTTCTTTTGTGATTCAGATAGAGCATGCAAATTTGATAATAGGAGTACATTTGAAAGTTGCTTAAAATTGCATGCTCTATCTGAATCACAAAAGATAAAATTTGGATACAGTGTCCCTTTAAGTTTAAAATGTTATTCACTGTTAATTTTTTTACTCTGTATATTGTGTACAAAGTTATTGTTTGTGTATTTTTAAGGGACACTGTACTCAATTTTTTTCTTTTGTGATTCAGATAGAGCATGCAAATTTGATAATAGGAGTACATTTGAAAGTTGCTTAAAATTGCATGCTCTATCTGAATCACAAAAGATAAAATTTGGATACAGTGTCCCTTTAAGTTTAAAATGTTATTCACTGTTAATTTTTTTACTCTGTATATTGTGTACAAAGTTATTGTTTGTGTATTTTTAAGGGAGACTGTACTCAAATGTTTTCTTTTGTGATTCAGATAGAGCATGCAAATTTGATAATAGGAGTACATTTGAAAGTTGCTTAAAATTGCATGCTCTATCTGAATCACAAAAGATAAAATTTGGATACAGTGTCCCTTTAAGTTTAAAATGTTATTCACTGTTAATTTTTTTACTCTGTATATTGTGTACAAAGTTATTGTTTGTGTATTTTTAAGGGAGACTGTACTCAAATTTTTTCTTTTGTGATTCAGATAGAGCATGCAAATTTGATAATAGGAGTACATTTGAAAGTTGCTTAAAATTGCATGCTCTATCTGAATCACAAAAGATAAAATTTGGATACAGTGTCCCTTTAAGTTTAAAATGTTATTCACTGTTAATTTTTTTACTCTGTATATTGTGTACAAAGTTATTGTTTGTGTATTTTTAAGGGAGACTGTACTCAAATTTTTTCTTTTGTGATTCAGATAGAGCATGCAAATTTGATAATAGGAGTACATTTGAAAGTTGCTTAAAATTGCATGCTCTATCTGAATCACAAAAGATAAAATTTGGATACAGTGTCCCTTTAAGTTTAAAATGTTATTATTTAATAAAGACAAATTTTTTTATGGCCAAAAAAAAAGTTTATTTACATAAATTCAAACTCACTTTTGATTCTTCAACACAAAACTTTTTCTCAGTTATTAATCATGACAAAACAAAAAATGAAATCAAATTACATATTTACGGTATAAAAAATCTACTTGCTCCATTAACATTGCCAAAGTTGCCCTAATTTTAGAAATTTTTTGTTTAACATGATCTTCTAGACAACTCTGAGTACTTTTGTCTGCAGTCTCAATAGTTGATGTTGAAGATAAATCTGTAGAAAAATAAATGAAAAGCAAAATTTAATTCAATTGTCATATACATATTCAATGTATGATAGGGTTTTTCATCACAAATATTACCTCCTGATGTGCTGTTATCTACGTTATCTACTATATTAGCTTCCACACTTATGTCCACTCCTTTAAAGCTTTCATCTGAGCCAACTCCTATTTGAAATATACAATATATGTATTAGTTAAAACTTGTATTTTCTTAGATTTAAGATTACTGAGTATGAAACATACCTTTATCTACCATCATTGTTGGTAAAACTTCTATCCTTGGTTGAGTATCATCTGAAGTTAATGCTTCAAATATTGTCACACTATCAGGATTTTGAAATTCTTCCATTTCCATACTAGTTTCCATTTCTTCCATGGTAATATCTATGAACGAAATTACAAAGATAGAAAACTATTAAATCAAAAACCTTGTATATATTATTTAAAACAATAATAATAATAATCATTACAAGTGACATAGAAACCAATTTCTAAGTTTCATGATTCAGATAGTGCATGCAATTTAAATAAACTTTATATTTTACTTCATTCTTTTTGTATCTTTATTTGAAAAGCAAGAATCTAAGTTTAGATGCCAGCCCATTTTTGGTGAACCAACTGTGTTGTACTTGATAATTGGACAGAACCAATCAAAGAGTGCTGTCCATGGTGCTCAACCAAAAATTGGCTGGCTCCTTAGCTTAGATGCCCTCTTTTTCAAATAAAGATAGAAAGTTAATGAGGAAAAAAATGATAATAGAAGTAAATTAGCAACTTGATTAATATTGCATGCTAAAACTTTTTAAGCCAAAACCTAAAATATATGATTTAAAATTTAAATAATAAGTCATTACCTGTCTGTGTCTCTTTATGACAAATTTCATATGGATTTGGAGATAATTCAATATCCAATAGTGTTATTGGCAAAGGTGGAGAAAGAGTGTCAGGAACCTAGCTCCTTCTAGGACCCAGCGGAATCCTTCAAGCAACAAACTTGCAGCTTGCCTTTAAAAACCACCCCAAATCAATTCTCTTTGCTTAGTAATTTGGAGTACAAGGCTACCCTATTTACCTGAGCCTAACTACTTTGAATAACTTGTTTTTTGAACTTTTTTCCTCACAGGAACTTTTTCATACTTTGTTCAACTTTAACTGGAATTCATCCAAACAACTGCAGTGTTCATTAACTTAGGAGCTGACATGCAATCAATTGAATGAACTGCCTGAACCAAACTGCAAGTATTATTCTATGTGTTCTAATGCTTTGTTACTTGGAGAACTTTCACTGTGTAGTTAGTATTTAAAGGAGAGTTACCACAGAACTTGTCACTGAAAATCTGGCTTTAACCCTTATTGAAACATCCTGACTGCAGATTAATAAACAACACAGCTTCCACAGTGAAACTGGAACTTCCACAGAACAGGCTGTGCATTCATTACAGCTCTGCCACACTACAAGTGCAACACAAGACAAGGTACAAGTAATCTCTGCAAATAAAATAGCAATACTGCATGAGCATATGTATAACTGTTAACAGAACCTGGTTACTAGTTAAATATTTATGTGTTACACTGCATAAGACTCTGAGAGTTAATAGAACCATTACTACACCTGCAACTTAAGAACTAAAGCTAACTTAATATTGAGAACAATGTCTACAAATCCTATTCAAGTTTGCTTAACCCTAACTGCATAATCTGGGGTGTGGCAAAATAAACCACTAAACTATCACTATTAGGTGAGAATATCACTAAGCCATAGTGATATTCCTTTACAATAGTGAAACAAAACAATTATTAATAAATTAAGATCTGTGAATTGTGTTCCATCGTTAACTTCATATTTGTAGCCTGACATATTACTAAGCCTTAAAAATGGAGCCACCAGATCTACCACAGATAGTTTACAACCTCTCCCAAAAGGTTGATCAGCTTGCTCAGGCGGTTCATGATTTACAAATTGAAAATCAGTCTTTAAGGGGAATTATAAGAGACTCACTTACTACTCATACTGCACCACCTCAGCAAACACCTGAACCTTCAGTTTCACTACCAGAGCTCTTTTCTGGAAACAGGAAGCAGTATAGGCAGTTTAAGAATTCATGTCATTTACTTTATAATCTACGACCTCACAGTTATCCCACAGAGAGGATCAAGGTATTCAGTACTATTTCATTCCTGAGGGGTGAGCCAAGAATCTGGGCTGACAATCTGTGCGAACATAATGACCCAGTGCTAGGATCCCTTTCTGATTTTTTCACATGTATGGATGATCTTTTTCACGACACTGATGTACAAATGTCCGCTGAAGCCTCCATGAGGAACCTTAAGCAAGCCAAGAGACCCGTGGAGGAGTACATCACGGAATTCAAATTATACGCAGCTGATTCGGAATGGAGTCAGATTGCACTTCGAAACCAGTTCCGTTTAGGCCTCTCTGAGAGCTTGAAAGATGAAATCGCCAGGATAGAACTCCCAAAAACCCTAGAAGGAATGATGAATGCTGCAAAACAATTGGATCGCAGACTGCGAGAAAGGAAGGCAGAAAGGTTTTCTGCAGATGTCCGACCAAAACCTTCTATCTATTCCCCACCTCAACCAACCCAACATAGTAAACAAACAGCTGTTCCCATGGATATCGGAATAGCCCGTGGTCCTTTAACAACAGAAGAAAGATACCGCAGGAAGAGTAATAATCTGTGCATGTATTGCGCCAATCCTACACATTCAGTCCAGGAGTGTCCCATTTTACAGAAAAACAAGAAATGTAAGTTCAAAGTTACAAGTTATTTATTAAACACCACAAAAACTAAAACTTATTGCATGTTAACTCTCTCCATACAGTGGGACCAAGATCAGCTGACTACTGAAGCCATCATAGACTCGGGAGCTTATGGATGCTTTATTGATTATAATGTTGTAAAGCAAAATAAAATACCCCTTATAAAAAAGCATACTCCATTTTCTTTTCATATGATTGACGGTTCAGAACCTAAAACTGGCCCTATCACACACCATACCACACCGTTAACAGTTACTACAGCAGGACACACAGAACACCTCTCATTTGATGTTGTCTCGTCACCACATTTCCCAGTGGTTTTGGGTATTAGTTGGCTCAAATTACATAATCCAGTTATCCACTGGTCACTATCTTCCATAAAATTTGATTCAGTCTATTGTAAAACAACATGTTTCCACAAACATGTTCTACTCCAGACCGAAATAGCTACAGAAAAACCTGAGTTGCAAATTCCTTCACCTTATGCAGATTTCAAGGATGTATTCAGTAAAGTAGAAGCTGAGAACTTGCCTCCTCATCGTGCATACGATTGTCCAATACAACTTCAACCTGGTTCTTCCATCCCTTATGGACACTTGTACCCTCTCTGCAAGCCAGAATTGGATCATTTAAAGGAGTATCTCGAAGAAAATTTACGGAAAGGATTTATCAGAGCATCAACATCACCAGCAGGTGCCGGAATTTTTTTTGTGCGGAATAAGGATTCATCATTACGTCCCATAATCGATTACAGAGAACTCAACAAACGCACAATAAAAAATCGTTACCCACTCCCATTAATCCCAGAACTAATCGAAAGGTTATCTGAGGCAACTATATACACGAAACTCGATTTAAGGGGAGCCTATAACTTAGTGAGGATAAAAGAAGGACACGAATGGTTGACCGCATTCAGGACAAGGTATGGCCTTTATGAGTACCTTGTCATGCCGTTTGGACTGTGCAACGCACCCGCCACTTTTCAACACTTCATAAACGATGTGTTCAGAGATCTCTTAGACATCTGTCTTGTGATATACCTAGACGATATTTTGATTTATTCTAAAAATGAAACAGAACACAAAACACACGTGCGATGGGTACTGTCTAGGCTCCGAGAGCATAAACTGTATGCTAAGTTGGAGAAATGCATATTCCATACCAAGCATGTGTCATTCCTTGGATATGATATCTCACCAACAGGTATCACTATGCAAAAACAAAAAGTAGACGCTGTCAAAAATTGGTTAATACCCAAGTCCAGAAAGGAACTCCAAAAATTCCTAGGTTTTGCAAACTACTACAGGAAATTCATTAGAAACTTTTCCAAGATAGCAAAACCACTGACGAAATTAACCAGCATTAACTCATCTTATAACTGGGATCCAGACGCTAATTCAGCTTTTGAATATTTAAAGGATAGTTTTACATCAGCACCCATTCTAAGATTTCCGAACCCCGAACACCACTATGTGTTGGAAGTTGATTCCTCTGATTTTGCCTTAGGCTCAGTTCTCTCTCAACAGGAAACACCAAACGATCCCATCCATCCAGTTTCTTACTTCTCACAGATGATGTCAACAGCTGAAAGAAATTATTCCATAGGAGATAAATAACTCCTCGCAATAAAAAGATCACTGGAACACTGGAGGCATCTTCTCGAAGGTACCAAGTTTCCTATTACCATTTTCACAGATCACAGGAACCTACTTTATTTAGAAAACAACAAAACTCTTTCAGCAAGACAGGTCCGTTGGAGTTTATTCTTCTCGCGCTTCAACTTCAATATTGTATATAGACCTGCCTCCAGGAATGGTAAAGCAGATGCTCTGTCTCGCCTACCTGAGAAACCTAAAACAACAACCCAAAATACCACTATCTTACCTACCGAATGTTTTGTAGGTCTAACCACCGATGTGATAACCGAAATCAAACGTCATTGTCTCAAGGAGCCGGAGCTACCTCACTCTTCTGTGCATAAGATTGATGACCTGTACTACCATGAAGGGAAATTATACATTCCCAAAGCATTGCGAATAAATTTGCTCAAGTTATACCATGACTCTCCATTAGCCGGACACCCAGGAATTTACCGAACCTTGGAACAGCTTTCACGGGATTGTTGGTGGCCAAAAATGAAAGAATCCATCCGAGACTATATCTTAACTTGTGCCATTTGTGCCACTTCGAAATCCGAGAGAAGAGCTCCGTATGGATTATTAACTCCATTACCAGTACCGAAGAGACCCTGGTACCATCTATCAATGGATTTCATAGTGGATTTACCTGAATCAAATAAACAGACAACAATCCTAGTGGTCATAGATATATTTACTAAGATGGCCCATTTTGTGCCGTATCACAAAGTACCCACATCCTCTGAGACAGCACATTTATTCATAGATAACATACTCAAGCTACATGGGTTACCAAAGATAATAACCACCGATAGAGGAACACAATTCACCTCACATTTCTGGACAAAACTTTGTGACTTAACACAGATCGATCATCGTTTCTCGACATCATTTCACCCTCAGACCAATGGTCAATCAGAGAGACTGAATCAATGGCTGGAACAATATCTTCGGTGCTATTGTTCCTACCATCAAGAACATTGGATGAACTTCCTCTCCATGGCTGAATTTGCCTATAACAATGCTGTAAACTCATCTACAAAATCTACACCATTTTATGCAAATTATGCCTACCATCCAACAATATCTTTCATTGCAACAGACACCTTAAATTCACCCTTAATCGATGATCTACATGATTCCTTACAAGACAATTTCCGCTTAATTGAGGAGAACATAAAAAATGCTCAGCTCACTCAAAAGCATTATTACGACCTCAAGAGAAGACCACCACCTATATACGCCATAGGTGATCTCGTTTGGCTATCCACCAAAAACATGAAATTACAGATACCGAGTAAGAAACTCTCGGGTCTGTTCATAGGACCATTCCCTATAGTTAGAATTGTCAATGAAAATGCAATGACTCTTAAATTACCTGATAGTATTAAGGTCCACCCCACATTTCATGTGTCACTATTGAAACCATACAGAGCCACTCGTCACTCTCAACTCATTCTTCCACCACCTCCTCAGGCACTGGATCCAGACGAATATGAAGTGCATTCCCTGCTGGATTCCAGGTTCCATAGAGGTGAATTACAATATCTGGTACGCTGGAAAAATTATTCAGCTGATGACGACACATGGGAACCTGCAACCAATCTTAGAGCTCAACGGCTGGTCACTCTCTTCCATCGCAGAAATCCAAATCGTCCCAGACCGGCAACTGTGGGACCGTTGCCCTGAGTGGGGGGTCATGTCAGGAACCTAGCTCCTTCTAGGACCCAGCGGAATCCTTCAAGCAACAAACTTGCAGCTTGCCTTTAAAAACCACCCCAAATCAATTCTCTTTGCTTAGTAATTTGGAGTACAAGGCTACCCTATTTACCTGAGCCTAACTACTTTGAATAACTTGTTTTTTGAACTTTTTTCCTCACAGGAACTTTTTCATACTTTGTTCAACTTTAACTGGAATTCATCCAAACAACTGCAGTGTTCATTAACTTAGGAGCTGACATGCAATCAATTGAATGAACTGCCTGAACCAAACTGCAAGTATTATTCTATGTGTTCTAATGCTTTGTTACTTGGAGAACTTTCACTGTGTAGTTAGTATTTAAAGGAGAGTTACCACAGAACTTGTCACTGAAAATCTGGCTTTAACCCTTATTGAAACATCCTGACTGCAGATTAATAAACAACACAGCTTCCACAGTGAAACTGGAACTTCCACAGAACAGGCTGTGCATTCATTACAGCTCTGCCACACTACAAGTGCAACACAAGACAAGGTACAAGTAATCTCTGCAAATAAAATAGCAATACTGCATGAGCATATGTATAACTGTTAACAGAACCTGGTTACTAGTTAAATATTTATGTGTTACACTGCATAAGACTCTGAGAGTTAATAGAACCATTACTACACCTGCAACTTAAGAACTAAAGCTAACTTAATATTGAGAACAATGTCTACAAATCCTATTCAAGTTTGCTTAACCCTAACTGCATAATCTGGGGTGTGGCAAAATAAACCACTAAACTATCACTATTAGGTGAGAATATCACTAAGCCATAGTGATATTCCTTTACAATAGTGAAACAAAACAATTATTAATAAATTAAGATCTGTGAATTGTGTTCCATCGTTAACTTCATATTTGTAGCCTGACAAAGAGCTTCACTTCTGGGTGTTTGCACCAACATTGACCTTAAGTAGCGTGGTGGGTGTGCACACTTCATTCTCCTACTTCTCATATCTATAAACATATATATAATAAAAAAATTTAATAAAAAAAATTGAAATAATTATTCAAATTAATTTGTGGTTTTCAAAACATTCAGTTCTGCATGCTTACTTTTCTAACATGTTTCAATGTTATATAGTAATATATTTATATTTTATTCTACTAACTCAGTTCTGCATGTTTCAATGTTATATACTAATATAGTTATATTTTACTCTACTAACTCATTTTTGTATGCTAAGTTTTCTAACCTTTTAAGTGTATATAGTTATATAGTTAAATTTTAATCTACTAACTCAGTTCTGCATGCTAACTTTTGTAACTTTTTGCAATTGTATATACTAATATAGTCAAAGTAACAGTCAGGAAATATTATTTTCCTGGATTCGTCAATGATGACGCAGTTCAAAAATAAACCCTTTTTTTATATTATTAAAAATTATTTCATATATAATTTTGAAACTTACATGTCCTTATCAATCTTCGAATCGATTTATAGTACTTCGGTTCTCTTCTCTTCAAATCACTATATTTTCTAAGACACTGTCGTCTTGTTCTTTTAATTTTTGAAATACGATGCATTCTTCTCAGCATCTCGTATATAATTTTGTCTCGGCATTCCTGTCTCACTCCCCTCACACCACCAATCCGTTTAGGGAAATATTTATCCATGGCATAAACTAATATCACCAATTCTCCAGCACCAAAAGGTTCAGGACGCGACATGTTAGACGATGACGTGATTAATAGTTATGTCAATCATTAGCGCATTGATATAGATATGTATCCCCGAAAAATAGAGAACAATATAATGTATATGTAGATTAATGTATTTTATGAAGGTTTGTAAATATCGATGTTTATAGTTATTACAAATGATATTTGTTTCATATACATTTTCTTTGTTTCAGATGTGTTGATATGTATTAACATTTATACTTTGGTTTACAATAGTTATTGTTTATAAACATTTTATTTGTTTCCGATGTGTTTTTATGTATTAAAATTTAAATTGGTTTACAATTTTTATTTTGTTTATAAACATTTAATTATTTAAAGATGTGTTTATATGTATTAAAATGTTGTTTGGTTTACAATTGTTATTTTGTTTATAAACATTTTCTTTGTTTCATATGTGTTTATATGTATTAGAATTTATTTTGGTTTACAATTGTTATTTGGTTTCTAAACATTTCCTTTTTTTTCATATGTGTTTATATGTTTAACAAGTTACTTTGGTTTGCAATTGTTAATATATAATGTTTAAAGATTATAATTTTGTAATAAAATAATTTATTTTGCCATTATTTTCTATATGCCACTATTCTTTTAACAAATCTTGAATGCAAAATATATTATAAAGGTTAAGAAAATAAGTGCTAAGAGTAATCCCTTAAGGTATTTATTTGAATATGGGAAAACCTAGTAGCTGTTAAAAATAGAGGTTAGAATAAAACAAATAAAATTAGCAAGTCTTTTTTAACTCAAAAATCCAATATGATAACATAAAGCACTGTTGAATATACTGTCGCTTGTTACAGCTACAATTCAATGACACAATACAATGAATTAGCATCAGCTATGGAGGGATTACATTACAATAATCACATATGTAAAAGAGTGAGAGCAGCTGTAGACACTAGTGTGATGTCACAAAGACAATGTATTACCTATAATATATTGTCTGTAATAACTTTGATCATAAACTTTATTTATTTGAAACCTTTGATAATTGAAGAGCAACAACTGTTATGTATTTAACTGTTTATCATGAGTGATTTTTAATAACCTTAACTCTTAAAAAAAAATGGAGACAAGTTAATAAAGAAAGTTTTTTATTGATCAACTGAAACTTTAATCCTCATACACAAAATATTGTTCTGAAACCATGTCCCTTGTTGCATTTCCACGCCTATTAGCTTGTTCGACACATATTTCTTCTGGTAAATCATCAGTATCTATTGGATCTTCATCTTCTAATGGACAGCCTCTTTTAATTGCAATATTGTGCAGTATGCAGCAAACCAATATAATTTTGGCAACTTTCTCTGGTGCATACTGCATAGCACCACCAGAACGATCAAGACATCGAAACCGCATTTTCAAAAGACCGAAAGTCCTCTCAATAATCCCCCTGGTAGATCGGTGAGCTTCATTGAAACATACTTGACTTCTGGTCTGTGGGTTGTTATAGGGAGTCAACAGCCATTCTGTACATGAGTACCCTCCATCTCCTAATAGAAGATATAATAAATATAAATATTAATATAAGAATAATTATAAAGATTCAGAACTATACAATACAATTAAACTATACAGATTACAGTCGACAAATTGGGCGCAATTTTGGTACATTGAAATGAGAGACATATTAGACGCCAGTTATGCTTACCTAGAAGCCATCCGTCAGGCATATTTCCCTCCTCGAACTTCCGGTATAACCCAGTCTGCCTTAAAATGTAAGAATCATGACAGGAACCAGGAAAGTTAGAACGGACACCTCATGTGGGGGTCACAGACCATCTGGACATTCAAGGAATGGAAATGCTTTCGATTCCTATAGATCTCCTCACGAGCTTGAAGTGGTCTTACAGCAACATGGGTACAGTCTATGGCACCTAGGACATTGGGCATCCCAGCCATCCTATAGAAATTTGACTTGATAGATTGCCATTCTTCAGGGGTAGATGGCAAACAAACATATCGATGAAAAATAACCATCATAGCCCCTATTACTTTGGATAAGTGGCGTGAAAAAGCAGATTGACTCATTCCAATAATGACGCTAGAATCTGCCTGAAAGGAGCCTGTTGCAAAAAAATGCAATGCCGCTAATAGTTTGAGAAGTCCCGGAATAGCTTGTGAACGAGCAGTCATCGGCTCCAAATGATCTTCAATCTCTCGATACAGGTGTAATATCGATTCACGATCAAGCCGGAATCTTTGTATGATCTCTCGGTCAGAAAGGCCGTGCAAACCAACCCGTGGAAGGAATACACGGGGGACTCGAACTCTCCTTCTTCTAACCAATCGATTAGCTACATTTCCAGTATTCTGTCTTCTAGCCCGGATTCGCATCAAACGGAGAATAAACAAAAACAGAATTCTCTCCATAGCTGCTGAAATGAACAATGTAAGTACAATGCTGATATTACTGCCTTTTATATATGTCTAGACTGGCGTCTAGAGTGACTTTCCTATTGTTTTGTACCTTGCCCGCCACCTAAAAGGTGGCGAGGCAAAAATAACGAGGTGGGAGCGGAAATTGACGTGAGCGGACAAATAGATTTTTTAGTACATTCGTTTTTGGCGAGTTGGTGGTCAAATGTGTCTAATTACAGTAAAAAATGGAGAGGTAGCGAGGTATGGCGGATAAGTACGCTCGCAATTTTAAAGATGCGAGTTTTTACATAATTGACGGCTTTGTACATATCAGTTTGCGAGTTTGGGCGCGAGATTTGTTGCGGGTAGCTCGCTGACTGCTTAGTACATGGAGCCCCATGTGTGTGTTTTGCAGTTAAATGGTGTAGTGTTTCAGATAAGTGCTAAACAAGCAGAATGTCATTTGTATATGGGCATGATGTGTATACTGGGCATTTTAGCTCAATTAAATTTTTTGTGATCCCCAAAGTCAATGCTGTCATTGCATTTTATGTGTTATCTTTCTGCTACCCACTCTGATCCGATCAAGACTATTCCCAATATGCAAATGGTTTTATCATTAGCATTGTTATTGTTTTGAACTTGAAAAACACATATAAGTAGCTGATAAACAGAATTGGAAATAATGGAATTAACCTCTATGTATCAAATGTATGTGTTGTTGTGACTACATGTTTTTTGAGACTGCACATAATAATCCTAAATTTACAATGCATAAGAAAAAAAAACACTTAAAGAATAGCAACAACAATAAAACTTGATGTCAAATTTTATATCAACTTCTTAAAGGGACAAACTGAACATGAAATTCAACAGTGCCCAACAATGGCCCACATAACAAGTTGCGTGCTAATGCTAATGTGGGATGTGATTACAAATCCATGGTAAAACAGAATTCCCAGAGAAGGTTTAGAGCAGCTGACTGTTAATGGATATGACAACCTTGATAAATACCTCTGATATTACAAGTTTAAAGTTATGTGTTGCATTTGAGAGAAAACCCACATAGAGCTAGATTAATTAGCATGACCTGCAACCTGAAGTAAAGTGTAAGGGTTAAAAAAAGTTTCACAAAACACATCTAAAGTGTCATAAAATAAAGGATTACACAAATATATAAACATTTTTAACCCCTTCGTGCTCATGAGGAGGAATTCTAGTCATGCACATGGCTATCTGTAGGCGCATGATGAGCCCTTCTCGTCATGCAGGGGGATCAATGATCAAACACTGTTTTCTGTGATCTCCCTCACTACAGGCTGGGGATAATTTGTGACCTAGTAGCTGGCACCCCCAGACTTCAGTGCCAGTGATGTCACTACATATGCACGTGGTGACATCACAAAGGAGACAGAACCAGGAAGCTCAGTGTTGCTGTATGGGGGGAGTATTTTCAACCCTTTCGATCTCAGCTCATATACAGTAGCAGATACAATATTTCAAAACTTCTCATTTTAAAGAGAATTCCCTAGTCTTGGAGCAGTACCACACAACAGATCTTTTAAAAATAAAGTAGAAAAAACATACTTGATTTTGTTTGTGAATGAGTCATTATATGCGCATTAAAAAAACCTGGTATGTGTAGAAACCCCTAATAAAGTTTATTTTCTAGTAGACAAGTCCCTCTCTCAAAAGAAAATATGAATTTTGTCTGCATAGGTAGGTGATCACTGTGGTAATCACCTGCCTATAATATTATTTCTGTACTGAACAATGGGGCCTCTCTAATCTATTTTAAAACCCCAAAAGCTTGTATGGGCCCCAATTTCACATGTGTCTACCCATGATGACAATTTAGTAAGGTAATCAAAGTAACAGCAGTGGTCACTTGGCCATTCTCAGTATTATTTACTAAAATAATAACAATTATACTTTTTATCACAGTTTTTGCCACAGCTATCTCATATGCCATGAATTATAAATGTAATAATGGTATATTTATTGTGAATCTGCTGAGCCTGCTAAAAAAAATATTTGGACCAGATTATGAGGCCTATGTATTAAAGGTCTTGCGGACCTGATCCGACAATGCGGATCGGGTCCGAAAGACCTCACTGAATGCGGAGAGCAATACGCTCTCCGTATTCAGCATTGCACCAGCAGCTCACAAGAGCTGCTTGTGCAACGCCGCCCCCTGCAGACTCGCGGCCGCCAGAAGGGTGGTGTCAATTCCTGTCCACCTGCTCAGAGCAGGCGGACAGGGTTATGAATCAGCAGTCTTTAGACCGCTGCTTCATAACTGCTGTTTCTGCCGAGTCTGAAGACTCCCCAGAAACACAGACCCACAAGCTTCTTATGGAGCTTGATAAATGGGCCTCTATGAGTGGAGCGCTAACAGTTTATTGCGGGTGTTTGCTCTCGTCTGGTTTAACGCTCGTACTACAAGTTGAAAGTAAACACGATCACTTGAGCACAATCATGATTAATGCTAGAATGATTACCGCATCCTCAGAGCTTTGGTTAACTGTTTCATGAAACATAAAAGTTCCACAAAACACATAAAAAATACATTACAAAGTACACTTACACTCATGATAACTTCATCTAATAAAAATTAATAATAAAAAATATTGCACTCAGAAATTATAAGGACTCAAAGATATGAGATATCAGGTGACAAAAAATATATACAGATATATAGAAACATCTATTTAAAAATAAGAACATAGGAATATAAAGTATTGCTAAAGGACTTTTAACTTTAGCTTTGTTTGTCTAGCACAGTTTTTGGTTAACGTGTGATTGATAAATGGAAATGTTTTCTTTAGCATGGCCCATAGTCTATAGGAAGAGTTGGCATTATCATGAAATCCTAAATCCTGAAGTGAGAGTATCTGAGTACTCACGCATTAACATTTTACTTTCAACTTGTAATACCAGTGCTAACTTGGGGGCGATCATTTCTTTACCTTGAGCACAGATAGTGTTCATGAGCGATAAAAATATTATCACTCTACTTATAATCTAGGCCAATGTATGTCAAATTGGTTTATAAGATGTTTGTAAAATACATTTACAAAAAAAATGTTATCACTGTTTTTTCTTTTGCTAATCACATAGCCCACTGATCATATGCAGGCTTTTTAGAAGCCACTGATACTGATGATGCTCATACATACTTTGATTAAACATATATATGTATATATAGTATAAGAACTGTAAAATATAACATATAATATAAAAATGGAGCTCCAGAGAATTCTTTAAATAAGGTTATCAAGTAGCAGGTTATTGCGTTCTGCTTGTCATGTCTAAATGTCAGAATCTGGGTTGCTATATATAAAAATATAGAACCCATTCTGTTATGCATACCTAGACCTCTATTTAATATCAAATCCTAATCTCATAAAAGGCAACTTTCCCTTTATCTGTGTTCCATTTTCTCCTTGTTTTTTTAAGCTTACTGATACATGACTGCTCTGTGATATCAAACTAAATTACAACAAATCTTCAAACATACAGGAGCTTTGAAGAAAATCAGTGAAGTGCCTCAACCTCAAAGTGAACAGCACAAAGCATAGATCCTGTGAAAAAAATGACCCAAGAGGCATGCTTTTTGTCATCACCTCTGACATAGTTTATGTTTTATATATTTAACAATATGCTATTATTTTGCATAGTATAATGCATTGTTGAGTACCAAGAAAGAACAGAAAAATGATTGCAGAAAGCAAATAAAATTGTTTATAGATAAGCTATACTACACGGCATAACCTTCCATAAAAGTTCAAGCAATTTTATCATAAATAACATACATAACACTCAGCACTAGATACTGAAGGTTGAAGGCATGAGAACAATGATTTTGTTTATAATTCACTTGAAGTTTAACCATTTTGATCCCTAACCCTATGCTTAACCCATTTTATGGCTAGATTACAAGTGGAGCTCAAAAATATAAGCGCTATTGAGTACAAGTATCACTCAAGTTAAATCATTAGCGCTCATACAGAAAAATTAAAAGCTATTGTTCAAGTGAAAGCCTCATCTCGAGGTCTGATAGCAGGGCCATGCTAATTCAATCTCGGCATAGACTTCTATGAGGCATACAACAAAATTCTGTTCTGGCTTTCGCTTGAGCACTAACCCAAAGGATAGTTAAGCCAAGGTGCGCTAAAGTCGAAAGTGTGTTAAAAATAGTTTAAGACTGTAGCTACTTAGCCTCTCCACCACCTTCAGTGTGGCAGAGTTAAATTATCCCGATCCAATCAGAGTGATTGATGGCCATTCACAAACAGGGGGCAGCATTGCACAAGCAGAGGCCATGATGCCGGACAAAGTTCCTGAGAGCAAAATGATAAATGTAGCCCATTGAGTTTAAGTGTCATTTAAAGTGATTTGCTGGTCGTTAAACCCTTAACGACCAGCAACATTAAAGGTACATAGTGGCCGCTAAGGGGTTAAAACAGCTCAGATGTTGTACTTTCCATTTCTAAAATTAATAACTAGAATTTCTCCAATTATGACAATTAACTTGTAACAGGAAGTGCACAAAACCAACAATTTAAAAGAGCATTGCCTCTTTCAAATAAGGAAGAGGGACAACCCCCACCATGTCATTTTGTCTAAGTGCATATGATTCTATCAGGTGCTAGTGCTACCAATGTGATTATCTGGGTGTGAGACACTCTAAAGTGTCACACAGTAAATAAGTGATTCCTACTGCTGGCACTCATTGGCTACCAGGAAGGTTCAGAGACTTTTGGGGTGCCTGTGTTATATTCTGGGCCTCATATCCCTTACTGTGCAATATTTAGGAGATAGGGGCGCTGAAACAGTCCCATTTCCAAAAAGATATATGCTCCAAATGTCCCTTGATATCCAGTGATGCAATACAATGTAGAGATGCATGCATATTGGTTCAATAGTTGTGTATGTTTGCAGGTGTATTGTACACTAGGCAATATTTTATTACTATATGTATGCTTACATACACTGTATTAGAGAATATGTCTTACTGCTGGTATGTATAAAGTATAAAGGCATGTTTAAATTGATAGTAATTTTTCTGATGCACTGTCATTGTAGAGTTTTGAAATAAAATGTATGTAAAGTACTTAAGTGTTGTTGGATGAGTGGCATAGTGTTTTGTTGAATTATTTACTGCAGTTGACAAGGTGAATTCCCTACAACATTTGACAAGTGTTTTTACAATACCTTAGTAAAGTATTGTTCTACATTATGTGTATTTGGATTTGACACTCCTTATAAATACTAAACAAATATGGGCCAGATTACAAGTGGAGCGCAAAATATCTATTTCGCAAGGACAATGTTTGCACTCCACTTTGTAATACCAGCACACGCAAATGTGTGCAATTTAGGTGCTATGTGAATGTGACCTCGCGTTTAAAAGAGCGTGCTTTCATAGACTCCAATGGGAGCCTTGTTCTCCTGCTGCGAGACACAGCAAAGGGGGTAAGTTGCACATCGATGGGCAGCAAATCTTAAATATGTACTGAATGTATATGATTATATACATAAATATTTACAGGGAACACACAGTTCCCCATAGACCACAATGTAAAGGCACCCCACATCGCCACTACATTTTTTTTTACTTGTAATGGATGGTTATTTATTGGTCCCAAGTTGTAAATGTTGCTGATCCATTCACCAATGATAGTTGCATGACACAGCTAGTGTACACATTACACATGAGGATATAAACGGGCCATTATAATAAAAATATTGACCCCTATTTATCAAGGTCTGGCGGACCTGATCCGACAGTGCGGATCAGGTTCGCCAGACCTCGCTGAATACGGCAAGCAAAACGCTTGATGTATTCAGCATTGCACCAGCAGCTCACAAGAGCTGCTGGTGCAACGCCGCCCCCTGCAGACTCGCGGCCAATCGGCCGCCAGTAGGGGGGTGTCAATCAACCCGATCGTACTCGATCGGGTTGATTTGCGGCGATGTCTGTCCGCCTGCTCAGAGTAGGCGGACCGGTTATGGAGCAGCTGCTTCATAACTGCTCGCCAGAAACACGGGGCATCAAGCTCCATTCGTAGCTTGATAAATATGCCCCTATGTATGCTATAATTACATAGTAGCATAGTAACATATTAGATGAGGTTAAAAAAAGACAAAAGTCCATTGAATTCAACCTATACAAATCTCAATATACTTACAAAAAATATCCAGTTGAGCTTAATCTCATTAAAATGGTGACGCATTTAACACAAACAATCATATCCCTGAATTCTGTTTCTAGACAGAAATGTATATAAACCATGTATCTGAGGTATTGGCCTCCTTGGGTAATGAATTCCACAATTTGATTGCTCTTACAGTAAAAAAATGTTTACGTTGCTGGAGATTAAATCTCCTTTACTCTAGCCCCCAAAAAATATTTTGTGATTCAGACATAGCATATTATTTTAAAAATAATCCAATTTACTTCTATGATCAACTTTTCTTGTTCCCAATGTATTTTTTGTTGAAGAGATACCTAGGTAAGTGTCTGAAGAACTACATGGCAGGAATTAGTGCTGCCATCTAGTGCTCTTGCTAATGTATAAGATTATTGCAAAACTGTGATCATATAGTACTCCAGACACATGCATGCTCCTGAGCTTTGCTTAAGCAAAAGATACCAAGAGAATCAAGACATTATGATAATAGAAGTAAATTAGAAAGTTGATTAAAATTGCATGCTCTATCTGAATCAAGAAATATTATATTTGGGGTTTCATGTCCCTTTAACAAGGGGTTAAACACATAGTAGATGGAACCACAGGAGCACAGGCTTTGTAATAGAACCACATGTACACAGGTTGGGTCCTGGAACTGCAAGCTAGGACCACAGAAACACAGTGCAGGAATCTGGAACTACCAAAGCACAGTCTGGGAACTGTAACCACTGGAGTACAGGCTGGGTACTTAAAGGGACAGTCTAGTCAAAATTAAACTTTCATGATTCAGATAGGGCATGTCATTTTAAACAACTTTCCAATTTACTTCTATTATCTAATTTGCTCAATTCTTTAGATATCCTTTGTTGAAGAAATAGCAATGCACATGTGTGAGCCAATCACACAAGGCCTCTATGTGCAGCAACCAATCAGCAGCTACTGAGCATATCTAGATATGCTTTTCAGCAAGTGATATTAAGAGAATTAAGCAAATTAGATAATAGAAGTAAATTATAAAGTTGTATAAAATTTCATGCTCTTTCTAAATCACGAAATAAAAAAATTGGGTTTCATGTCCCTTTAAATCACAGGAGCACAGGTTGGGTAATGGAACCATAGGAGCACACATTGGGTACTAGAACTACAGGAGCACAGGCTGGGTACTGGAACCACAGGAGCACACGTTGCATACTGGAACCATTGGAACACAGGCTAGGTTTGAGGATAGCTAATGCTTGGGTGAACAAAGGGCTAGGAGTAGGTGCAAAGGACAAAGAAGTTGCAAGGTCATACAGGTTGAGGCCAGGTTCTTCACAAGCAAGTACAAAACCAATTATAAGGAGGCAGAATACAGGTCAAAAGCAAAAGGGTCAATCAACAAAGAATCAATAAATCCAAAAAAGCAGTGTGACTCAATATCTGGGCAAAGAGTTGAATGCAAAGTAGCCTTAAATAGTCAGCGCCTGATTAGAAAACTGCCTACAGCTGGCAGGCAGGTAGAGTCAGAAAGACAGTTAGAGCAGGTAGATGGTTAATCAAGTAGAAGACAAAGCCAGAGCCCTCTGGTGGCTCAAAAGGGAAGGCCACACAACAGCAGAACAGAGAGACACAGGAATAATCAAGGGCATGGACCAGGAAATGTTCATGTACGTTTTTGAGGTTGTGATGGGAGGGAGTTGGTCATCATTCATGCAATTGCATATGTAGATGATGGCTGAAGGTGGCAGGTGAGGTTGTTTGTCATTAAACAAAGAAGTTGAGTGTATCCATGCAAGTAGTGAGTGGCTGGGTGAAGATTATATTAAAAGAAATGAGAGGCCTCGTGTATGAGTTGACTTACACAGCAACTATTGATTAGGGAATTCTCCACTGTCAAATCGTTAAAGAGGGCCCAGTGATGTAGGGTAAATTTGTTTTTCCATAGAATGATGGATTTACACTTTATACATGCAAACAATTTGTGCATTGATAGAGTAAAATTGCTTGTTTTCTTGCATTTGGTTTCTTGATCTTGGGGTGGCCTTAGTGCCATATGTGTGCAATCTTTGGCACCCAGGACACTGGGCAATCCTTCTCAAAGGTAGAATCCTCTCCTGGCTGTACGCCAGGCCTAAGTGGTTAAGGGAAAGGAATTTAACTTCTGGCAGCCAGAGTGGCAGCACCCTAGAGAAGGTGGACAGTGACATTCGGCTGATAATGCCATCTGAAAATTTCCAGAGGTAAAACGTGTATGCAACATGGGTCGAAATCCAAGAACAGTGGCTCCAAGTCATCTATATAAAGGAGACTTGATCTGTACAACCTCTCAATTATTTCCATGTCTCTCAAGCTCTGAAATAAAACCCTCTTGCATATTTTCATAGGCATCCTGTTTCTACCTCTTTGGTGATCAGGGCTCCCATTCTCACCTGCCCTCTAGGCTGGCAAGCAGCTCTCACCAGCTTGCCAGGACTTCCATGCTCTTCAGCCTGGCTAGCAACACTCACCAACTAGCCAGGCCTCACATTTAATCTCTCATGGCCAGCTTTTCCCCCATGCACTCTTTCTTATCGTCAGCTCTCACCAACTGACAAGAACATTCATCCTCATTCTGCTGTTCCAGCTTTCTCTCCTTTTTGCTAGCAGTTTTCTCTCTCTGAGCATTGGAAAATTTTCAGATCCAAACTCCAAATTTACACAGCCACTATCATTGATTGATTTCTTTTATATTGGTTTAAAAGGGTTTATGTATTTCATGTATGTGTTGCAATGGAATCAAATGTTAATTTCTAACCTAAAATGTATTTGTCAATTCCTGATAGGTATACACTGGAATTGTTATTTGTGTTGATTTAGCAAATGGTTGAAATCTTTAAATTGTGTCAATTTCTTATTTTACATGGATATTGTTGACGTATAGTAGATCAATTGTTCTTTGTTGTGCTTTAATTATCATCAAAATAGCTTTCATAGCGCCATCTTGTTGTTTTTGGTCTGTGCATGCACATATGGCTTATTATTTGTCATATATGTGTTATTGATGGTTTTTGGGGTGTTAATCCTTTATCATGTACCTTTTTCATGTTAAATTTTATGTGTCCATTTTGTTGTCAATATGTCTTTAGTAAGTTGTGACTGGAAGGATTGTGATCACCAAAGCCATGCATTGTATGAACGATTTTCTGCTTTTAGCTCAGTTTTGAACCACCTATAAACAGGATATGAAATATTTTAATTGCCCCATTGTGTTAGTTAATACAATAATCTCACAGTTTTAATGCTGATCATAACAGCTCTTACAAGCAACTGTACAATGGAATATGACTACATATATGATGGCAAATGTCTTATCAGTAATGCTGTTTTGCCAACATTAACATTACCTGAGGCTACATACAGTTTAAAGGAACATTAAAGTGATACTATACACTAAATACATGTCATGCTCTTCCCTCTAATTATGGGTGCTGCCATTATGGAACCAAGGTTACACTGCAGGTATCTGAAGTAGAGTTACTGCACATGTGCAAACACATCAGCACTGGAATGCAGTGAAAGCCAGATTTCAACATGGCAGGACCCATGACTAGAGGGGGAGGGGGATAACCTCATTAAAATGCTTATAAAATATGTTTAGTGTTTCATATCCCTTTATTTATTTACGGCTAGATTTAGAGTTTTGTCGGTAACGACCCGCGTAGCTAACGCTGGCTTTTTTCTGGCCGCACCATAAAAATAACTCTGGTATTGAGAGTCCACAGAAAGGCTGCGTTAGGCTCCAAAAAAGGAGCGTAGAGCATATTTAACGCAACTGCAACTCTCGATACCAGAGTTGCTTACGGACGCGGCCAGCCTCAAAAACGTGCTCGTGCACGATTCCCCCATAGGAAACAATGGGGCTGTTTGAGCTGAAAAAAAACCTAACACCTGCAAAAAAGCCACGTTCAGCTCCTAACGCAGCACCATTGTTTCCTATTGGGAAACACTTCCTACGTCTGCACCTAACACTCTAACATGTACCCTGAGTCTAAACACCCCTAACCTTACACTTATTAACCCCTATTCTGCCGCCCCCGCTATCAGCCAATCGGATTGAACTTGATTCTGATTGGCTGATTCCATCAGCCAATCAGAATATTCCTACCTTAATTCCGATTGGCTGATAGAATCCTATCAGCCAATCGGAATTCGAGGGACGCCATCTTGGATGACGTCCCTTAAAGGAACCGTCATTCTTCAGTTGGACGTCGCCGGATGAAGATGGGTCCACGGTGGAGGTCTTCAGGATGGAGCCGGTCCTCATCGGATGAAGATAGAAGATGCCGCTTGGAAGATGATGGTTGCCGGTCCGGATCTACTCTTCTTCCCGGATAGGATGAAGACTTTGGAGCCTCTTCTGGACCTCTTCAGCCACCGGATGATGGATCGCCAGCCCCCGCTTGGGTTGGATGAAGATTTTGGAGCCAGGACCGATCGGTGAACCTGGTATGGTGAAGACAAGGTAGGATGATCTTCAGGGGCTTAGTGTTAGGTTTATTTAAGGGGGGTTTGGGTTAGATTAGGGGTATGTGTGTGGTGGGTTGTAATGTTGGGGGGGGGTATTGTATGTTTTTTTTACAGGCAAAAGAGCTGAACTTCTTGGGGCATGCCCCGCAAAGGGCCCTGTTCAGGGCTGGTAAGGTAAAAGAGCTTTGAACTTTAGTAATTTAGAATAGGGTAGGGCATTTTTTTATTTTGGGGGGGTTTGTTATTTTATTAGGGGGCTTAGAGTAGGTGTAATTAGTTTAAAATTGTTGTAATATTTTTCTTATGTTTGTAAATATTTTTTTATTTTTTGTAACTTAGTTCTTTTTTATTTTTTGTACTTTAGTTAGTTTATTTCATAGTAGTTATTTGTAGATATTGTATTTAATTAATGTATTGATAGTGTAGTGTTAGGTTTAATTGTAGGTAATTGTAGGTATTTTATTTAATTAATTTAATGATAGTATAGTGTTAGGTTTAATTGTAACTTAGGTTAGGATTTATTTTACAGGTAAATTTGTAATTATTTTAACTATTTTAGCTATTAAATAGTTCTTAACTATTTAATAGCTATTGTACCTGGTTAAAATAAATACAAAGTTACCTGTAAAATAAATATTAATCCTAAAATAGCTATAATATAAATATAATTTATATTGTAGCTATATTAAGGTTTATTTTACAGGTAAGTATTTAGCTTTAAATAGGAATAATTTATTTAATAAGAGTTAATTAATTTCGTTAGATTAAAATTATATTTAATTTAGGGGGGTGTTAGTGTTAGGGTTAGACTTAGCTTTAGGGGTTAATACATTTATTAGAATAGCGGTGAGCTCCAGTCGGCAGATTAGGGGTTAATAATTGAAGTTAGGTGTCGGCGATGTTAGGGAGGGCAGATTAGGGGTTAATACTATTTATTATAGGGTTAGTGAGGCGGATTAGGGGTTAATAACTTTATTATAGTAGCGCTCAGGTCCGCTCGGCAGATTAGGGGTTAATAAGTGTAGGCAGGTGGAGGCGACGTTGAGGGGGGCAGATTAGGGGTTAATACATATAATATAGGGGTCGGCGGTGTTAGGGGCAGCAGATTAGGGGTACATAGCTATAATGTAGGTGGCGGCTCTTTGCGGTCGGCAGATTAGGGGTTAATTATTGTAGGTAGCTGGCTGCGACGTTGTGGGGGGCAGGTTAGGGGTTAATAAATATAATATAGGGGTCGGCGATGTTAGGGCAGCAGATTAGGGGTACATAAGGATAACGTAGGTGGCGGTCGGCAGATTAGGGGTTAAAAAATTAAATCGAGTGGCGGCGATGTGGGGGGGCCTCGGTTTAGGGGTATATAGGTAGTTTATGGGTATTAGTGTACTTTAGAGCACAGTAGTTAAGAGCTTTATGAACCGGCGTTAGCCCAGAAAGCTCTTAACTACTGACTTTTTTCTGCGGCTGGAGTTTTGTCGTTAGATTTCTAACGCTCACTTCAGACACGACTCTAAATACCGGAGGTAGAAAGATCCCATTGAAAAGATAGGATACGCAAATGACGTAAGGGGATCTGCGGTATGGAAAAGTCGCGGCTGAAAAGTGACCCTTTTTTGAGTGACTCCAAATACCGGAGGTAGCCTAAAACCAGTGTTAGGAGCCTCTAACGCTGGTTTTCACGGCTACCGCCAAACTCCAAATCTAGGCCTTAGTTAGTTGCTGCATCTAAAATAAAGCATTTTATGTATTATGTATTAGGAATTTTTGTCATTTGAAAAATAGATGTCCCTGATTTAAAAAAAGTTGGTATGTAAATGTCCACCAACAAAACTAAAGGGAGTTTTCAGGAAGTGAGCTTCTATCCCAGTGACCTATAGGCAAACTTATACTTTCACTTAGCGTCACTACTTAAACATGATAAGCATAAACCATTTTACTTCTTATAGGGATTGGAAAGTTAAAACTAAACTTGCATGATTCAGATAGAGCATGTAATTTTAATACATTCTATTTTTAAATGGGCTTCATTCTCTTGGTATCACTTGTTGAAAAAGAATACCCACACATTCTACACTAGTGGGAGCTAGCTGCTGATCGGTGCCTGCACACATTTGTCTCTTGTGATTGGCTAACGTGATGAGTTCAGTTAGCTGTCAGTTGTACAATGATATTGCTTCAGCAAAGGATAACAAGATAATGAAGTAAATTTGATAATCAAAGTAAATGGGAAAGTTGTATAAAATTGTATGCTCTATCAAAATCATGAAAGAAATTTTTGGGGTTTCCTGTCCCTTTAAAAGAATGTTGCTTTTTTACCTATTGAACATAAAAAAAAGAAATGACTGAAAAGTCATATTTTCAATTGTTGAGCCAGGATTATAGCTGATAGTTAATCTTGTATGAAGGAAGAATTAATGTATTTCATCTACTTTATGCCAGCGCTGTATAGAATCTTTGATTGTGGAAAAAAGCATAAAGAGAAAACTCTGTGGGAAACTGTCTGGGATGAGCTTATAATACATTTTAAAAAGTGTAAAGCTTTCTATTTAACCCCATGTCATTGTATTCATTTCTCTACATGAATCTTTGCAAGACTCTTGTATGAATTTAAATAACTATGAACTGTTTCAAATAAGAACAATTTAAGATATATTTTGCAGATGGTTGAAATGAACATATGGGAGGAATAGTTTAAAGCAATAGCAATGTTGCACCAAGTAAAATTTACCAGCTATTTATCTGTATTGTAGATAAAAAAAAGAAAATGTCATCATTGTTAAAGGTAAGTTAAGCACCTCTTGCTTTTGTCTAAAAATGTTGCTTTGCCCAACATTCTCTAGAGAGGCCAAAAAGCAAAAACCTGTAACTTAGGTTTTCTAAATGCTACAAATTGCATAAATCGGCTATTTGATTTGCAGCAATTTCATCTAACTAATTTTCTTGTTTTTTTCTCTCCTAGGGAGCATGAGACAATCAAATTTATTTCCTTTTAAAGACAGTTAAACATATGAGGAGTACCAAAAATATATTATGATTTTATCATAGAAACAGAGACTTGGGGGCCGATTTATTACAGTGCAGACGGACATGATACGATGTAGCGTATCATGTCCGCCTCACATCGATAAATGCCGACAGCATACGCTGACGGCCTTTATCATTGCACAAGCAGTTCTACTTGGTGTTCTTGGGATCGTTATCATGCTGAAAAATAAAACCATTCCAAATCAGACGCTTTCCAGAAGGAATAGCAAGATGAATTAAAACCTATCTGTACTTTTCCGCATACATGATCCCATCAATTTGGACAATATCGTCAACACCACTGGCAGAAATGCAGCCCCAAACCAGGACAGACCCTCCACCATGTTTCACTGAAGACCGCATGCACTCATTCTTCCATATCTATCCAACTATTCTTCTCAAATATTGTCGACAATTGGACCCAAAAAATTTAAACTTGGATTTGTCACTCCAAAATACTCTTTTCCATTGATCTTCTTTCCAATCACAGTGAGCTTTAGCATATCTTAGCTTTTTCACTTGGCATTGAGATAAAGCTGCCAGATGCTGAGCCAGGTCCTTAATGGACTTCTTCCAGTCTCTCAAAGAAGAAACTCTGAGAAACTTCTCATCAGATCTTGAATATTTTCTTGGCCTTCCAAACCTTTTTTTGACCTTGACCTCTCCTGATTCTTTAAATTTCTTTATAACAGCTTGAATACCACATCTTGATTTCCATTTGAGAGTAGCCTTGCTGATGCAAAAGTATGATTTTATGTCTGTCCAATTATGTGATCTATAGCATTTTGAAAGAAATTATGTGATTGAAAGTTGGACTTATTTGGAAGCTTCCGATTAATTAAACTCATATCTCATGTGTATGTAATGCTCAAGCATGTCTTGCATCATAGACCTTTTTTCACAGCAGTCATTTTGACATGAAATAGTAGGACAAATGCAGGTGTTAGCAATGCATTAATTAGGGTTCATTTAGGTTTACATGAGCCAGGTTCCTGCTATTACTCAAGTGCCTATAGAAGCAGTTTTTTCTGATTTTTTTCTGTGTTTTAATACTGCACACAGGTATCCTGTATTTTCTGGTTGTATTCTAATAAATAGACTGATACATACTTATGAATGATCATTATACCATTGCTAAATCAACAAATCTAATGGTGGCCTAAGACTTTTGAACAGTACTGAATATATAGACACATACTGTACATACACACAGTATCCTAAGTCACAGAAAAACACACAGCCCTGAATACTTCCAGACAGCTGTACGGTTTCCAGCAACTTCTGTCCAGCCTGGGTGCAAATCCCATAGGTAAAATTAAAGACAAAATTATTAACAGAGCACTTAGAAAGTCAGGCACTCTCCCACAAGCACACAGTGATATTTAAAAGCAAAAATAGAAGAGTTAGTTGCATTTGGCGCTAGAACTACATCAAGGTCTCTTCCTACCTGGATCCCTAACCTTCAACCACAAAATGCATGCTTTCAAACAAACAAACTGAGAACCAACAGAGGTGAAACAAGCCTGCGTAATTTCCCTAGACACATAAGAAACACAGAAATGGACTGCACTCTCAGACTTGACGGGGTACACATCCTAAGTCACTGTAAAACCCACAGCCATTAATACTTACAGACATCTATACAGTTTCCATCAACTCAAGAGTTAGTTGCATTTGGTGCAAGCACTAAATAATTGCAGACAGCAACTCAGGCAATTAATCCTGTTCAGGCTGGGTGCAAAGCTCATTGGGAAAATTAAAAACAAAATTACCAACAACACAGACAGACTTTGTATGTTGTCTTCATAATTTTGTTTTGTAATTTTGCATATGGGAGTTTAAGTTCTTCTCTGTGAAACGCATTATTGGGCTAAAAGAAGCTGCATAGAACAAGCTAAAAAGTTATTGAGCTGGTGTTCATTCCTGAGAGTGCGCTTCTCTTTCGCTTTCTCTCTCTCTTTGTCTCTCTCTCTCTCTCTATATGTATTTTATATATAGACAGATAGAGCTCAGTAGCACTAATATTTGTGTGCTTCACTTGTAATCTAGGCCAAAATGTGGTCTGATCTTCATCTTAATCACAATTAAAGACAAACACAGTCTGCCTTAATAATACACAAACAGTTGTACTTTTCAACAAAATGCACCTGTCATGGTTGATTATATATTTCTTACATGTTCTATGTAAAAGTTTTGCATCTGTTGTGTATTATTATTGTTTTTGAATTTTATTGTACCCTATTGTATCAATGCAATGTTTTGTGGACCCAGGACATACTTGAAAACGAGAGAAATCTCAATGTATCCTTCCTGGTAAAATATTTTATAAATAAATAAATTTTATTGAAGCTATTAAGTAATCGTTCGCAGTGTAGACTGCAAAAAAAGTAAGTGAACCTCTGTGATAATAACTTCTCCAAAATCTATCTAGTTTCATTTTGAGGTGATGAGATTGGAAATGTAGAGCCAGGTTATAGACAAATCTGTTCAACTAAATAAAGATTGGTTAAAAACCATGCATTGTGGGGGGGGGCGGAGCCATCAGCCGGTGCAGCCAGACGTCTATTTTCTAAGCTCCTAGGCCTTAACTGAATAAACTGCTATTTAGCAGCAACAGGTCAAGCTAATTTTATGTGTGGACTATTGCTAAAGGGATGCTTTATGAAGAATTATCTGCATGGGAAGAAATATGACTTTAACTCGAAGTTTAGAAACCCTTTCAGGGGGAACCTGCTACGCAGAGAGCAACATACTTTCTGGGCCTTCCTCCACCACTACCAGTTCCCATCTACGCAGAGCGATTAAGGAAAATATTCCTAAAACTGAGGACACTTATGAACTATTATATGCCCTGCTGCAACACTTTGATCGACAAATGACAAGCTCTTTTTCAGATGTGACCAAAGTTCTGGAGACAGCCTTGAGTGCAACACCTAGTAACCTGACGCCCCACGAGGAAACTGAAGAAGCACGGATAGATCTAACCTCAGAATGCTCACCCACAACGAGACAGTCACCCCCTCTGAATTCTGATGTATTCGGTGGTACAACGTAGAGCCGTTATAACGGGGACTTTACTGTCCATATTACACCCGCAGTAAACGCTGCTACGACATTGGAGCGTCCCCTACAAAGTGATGAGCTATGGCAATTGTCTGAGCCTGACTCTTTACTTATTGTATTTAAGGAGCAACACCTTTTTGATGACAGAGGAGAGCTGTCTGGTTACCGCAACAGAGCTCCAGTACTCACCTTGCTACTGGTATCGCAGAACGGGGACTCCATCATAGACACGCTTCCATCCCTGTGCCCTGACCGGGTAGATGTGGAGCAGATCGTCAGACTTCTTCTTCCACAAGTGGCGTTCTTTCACTCCATGATACCGGACGATAATCCTCACAAATTAGGCATCGGCTGAATGTATTAGGGTGTCTTCTTTATTTGGACAGAGAGACCCTATGACCTTACAATATTTTTATTGCTCTACATGTTACGTTAGAGACTGAGGGCCTCTTGATGTTTATAGATTTCTAAAGTTCCCACTGTTTGCACAAATGTTGTAGTTAAGGAGTGTATATTGAGAATGTTTGTTCTTTTCTATGCTTTACTTACTTAATATAAGATAGAGGATGTGAGTATAAATGCTTAACCCCTATAGTTTAAGCTTAGTATTTGAGTTTACAAAATAGGCCACTATTATACATTCTATATAAGATGGGAAATGTTGAATTTAGCAATCTGTCAATGGGAAGTTACTCTGCTGGGCAAATGACTAATACCATTAGCTATTATAGATGTGGCTTTTGCAACCATACTTATAGAGGAGCTCAGCATTCAGAATTCATACTCTACAATATGAAGCCACTACTTCTCAGACCCCTTGTGCTTGTCTTGCAAACTAAGTATAATTCTTAGGTATAGATCTATATCCCAGTTAAATGTCAAAGGGCATTCTCAGTCACTTTATCTAGGCATTATGATCTCCTATTATATGCAACTAATAGACAATTGTAACCCTAACTCCTTCAGCTACACTGCTAGACTGCACAGATAGGGCTGGTATAGTAATATTATGCTTATGATTGCTCTTTCCACCGGATCGTGAAAATGGGGATCTTCTGCTATATAGCATTTTTTTGTAGACCTTTTTTATATAATGATAATAACCTGTGCTAGTAATGCAGACACAGAATACTACCCTACCTTATTGTTTTTTATATACAAGCTTACTCGTTATTTTTGCTTTTAAATTCGCATAATTTGTATATTTAAAGTTGGGTAATTGGGTCTCATGGATACATAATAGTAGATTACCTTATTATTTACCCTAACTATTGATTTGTATTGCAAGTATTTTATATCTAGCATTTGTCTGTCATTATCCTCTCTGGGAAAGCAAGGTACCCTCCCCATAGAGACATTATGATATACTTACGCCTACTAGTTCTGATCCTACACAAAGGCTAACTGATTAGCCCCTAGCATACTAGCATTAATTGTGCTAGACCTAATGATAAGCCCCACTATATTCTGTGGTAGATATGTATATATGCTCTCTATATGCTACAACAAACCATTTACCTCTCATATAAGCTTTATATTTATATTACCCTGTAGTCACTATTTTAATGTGATCCTACTGTCAATCCCTATAAAGTCGAAATATACATTTCTTAATATGTTCTCATACGCAATAGGGCCCTCCCCATCTATGCGTAAAGGAGAAACTAAGTACATTTAAGGTAATAACCCACTGATTGCATAATTTCTTTTTCATTATATATGCCCTTGTATTCCTAGACGCTAAATAACATAGGTTCTATTTTGACTTTTTGATCTACCCCTAACTCTCCAATAACTTCCTTAGAGGTCCCATCACATCCTTCCAGTCGCTTTTTTATTTGGCTCCGCCCCTCCATTCCCCCCCCTTATTAGACTAGCGGTGCTTACCCGCTGAATATCCTCCCCCCCCCCATATCCTGAAGCTCAAAAAAGTTATCTATCTGTCCACCAGTTTCCTTTTTTTATATTCTTAGAGGCCGTATGGCCTGTGAATCTGTTTCTAACTGGACAGTCAGTTGCACTACCTATCATAAAATAGAGGTTTCATTAGCCTACCTATTGTATATTTTACAATTTTTGGAATAATTTACTCAATTTTAATTGTATCTTTCATTAATGTTGTTCACAGGCAAGCTCTGTTATATGTTTATTCTGTAAAACCTCAACAAAAATAAAATTAAGAAAAAAAAAACATGCATTGTTCCCAACAACTTTCACATAACCTTAGAAGATGTACTAAGCTGGAAAACGTTACTAAAGCATTACTAAAGACCTGGGTTTTCAACAATCCTCAGACAAATTGTCTAAAAATGGAGTGGGCATCCTGCAAAGATCACTTCAAAAGCACAAGAGGTGAGGTGAGAAAGAAACCAAGGGTAACAGCAAAAATCATGCAGAAAACTCTACAAACTGCAAACATCTTTATTCATGTGTCTACTAGCAGAAAAAAAACTAAACAAGAATGGCAATCATGGAAGGATACCATGAAGAAATCCACTGCTGTCTAAAAAGAACATTGTGATACGACTCATGTTTGCCCAAGACCCCCCTGGATTTTCCACAATTTCGTTTGGTAAAATGTGCTGTGGAAAGATGAGACACAAATTTAACCTATTGACAGAAATACACAATGCTTTGTGTGGAGGAAAAAGGACACTGCACACCAATATCATGGTGGGTCTAGCATCATTGTGTCTAGCTGCTTTGCTGCCTTAGTGCCTGGAAGCCTTTGCAATCATTGAGGAAACAATGAATTCAAAAGTGTTTCAAGACATTTTCAGGAGTATTTCAGGCCAGCAATCCATGTCTTAAGCTTAAGAGAGGTTGGGCATTGCAACAAGGCAATGACCCAAAGCATGCAAGTAAAACAGCAAAAGAATTGCTGAAAAAGATTTGCAGAGTTCTGACCTTACCCCAAATGAGATACTGTTATGATCTGAAGAGAGCTGTGCAGTCATGAAAAACCAATAAATATTTATTAATTGAAACAGATTCATAGGGGGAAAAGGTCTTAAATTCTTCCTCAACATTGTGCAAATATTATACACAAGTACAGGAAACGGTCGCTAGAGGCTGTTGCTGCTAAAGAAGGATCAACAAGTTACTAAATTTAAAGGGACAATCTAGTCAAAACTAAACGTTCATGATTCATATAGGGCATGCAATTTTAAACAACTTTCCAATTTACTTTTATCATCAATTTTGCTTTGTTCTCTTGGGATTCTTAGTTGAAAGCTAAACCTAGGTAGGGTCGCCGGAAACAAGGGGCATCAAGCTCAATACGGAGATTGATAAATTGCCCCCTATATATCTTTTTAAGCAATAGAAATTCTGGTGTAGACTGTCACTTTAAGGGTTCACTTTCTTTTTCTATCCAGCACTGTAAACGATTACTAGACATGTGCATTTGTTTTGTTATGAATGCAAATTTGTTAATGAAACACTGATATATGCGTGTCATTTTTACATAATGAATATCCGAACAAATTCATTTGTTTCCTTTAAATTAATTTAGGAATTTATAATACTTATCTTCTTTTTAATATTTTTATTAAAGGGACAGTCAACACCAACATTTTTGTTGTTTTTAAAGATAGATAATCCCTTAATTTCCCAATCCCCAGTTTTGCATAACCAACACAGTTATAATAATAATACACACTTTACCTCTGTAATAACCTTGTATCTAAGCCTTTGCAGACTGCCCCCTTATTTCAGTTCTTTTGACAGACTTGCGTTTTAGCCAATCAGTGCTCACTCCTTGGTAAATGCAAGTGCATGAGCTCAATGTTATCTATATGAAACACATGAACTAATGCCCTCTAGTGGTGAAAAAAACTGTTAACATGCATTTAGATTAGAGGCGGCCTTCAAGGTCTAAGAAATTAGCATCAACCTCCTAGGTTTAGCTTTCAACTAAGTATACCAAGAGAACAAAGCAAAATTGGTGATAAAAGTAAATTGGAAAGTTGTTTAAAATTACATGCCCTATTTGAATCATGAAAGTTTATTTTGGACTTGACTGTCCCTTTAATGACTTAGAGCAAGGATTAAATAGCAATATCTCTATTTTTGAAGATGATGCAAAGTTGTGTACTGTCATTAGGTCAGAGCAGGATGAACTAGCGTTACAAGGGAATCTGCAAAAAATAGAAGTATGGGCAGGTAAATGGAAAATTAGTTTTAATACAGGAAAATGCAAGGTTCTACATTTCTGAAGTAAAAATAAGCATGCAATATATTATTTAAATGGGACTAGACTTAGCCAAAAGGAGGAGGAACGTAATTTGGGAATAGTAATAGATAACAAGCTAAAGATGGGTGCACAATGCAGGGCAGCGGCTTCTAAGGCTAATAAGATACTAGCAGGGATACGCAAGGTGTCCGTGACTGGCCATTTCAGTGTCCTCCAACCTTTTTGTGGCATGGAGTGTGTGACAGTGTGCGAGAGTGTGTGTGAAAGGCTGAGGCTGTGAGACAGTGTGTGTGACAGTGTGCAGACTGTGAGAGTGTGTGTGAGTGTGAGACTGCAAAAGTGTATGTGTGTGACTAAAGGTATGTGTAAGAGTGTGTGTGTGTGTATGAGACTGTGAGGATGTGTTTGTGGGTGATAGTGTTCAATCGATAGTGTGTAATCAAATATGTGTGTGTGAGAGAGACTATGAAGGTATGTGTGTGATAGTGTGTAAGCAGGTGTGGGTGTCAGACTGTGAGGGTGTGTGTGATACCGAGTGTGCAATCGAGTGTGTGTGTGTGTGTGTGTGTGTGAGAGACTGATCTAGTATAGTCTTATGCCTATCCCATGCATGTTTAAACTCCTTCACTGTCTCTACCACTTCTGCTGAATGGCTTTTCCACAATGCATCCACTACCCTCTCAGTAAAGAGATTGTTTTTGGATGTCCACCACAGGCTTGGTGCGTGCCTATCCCTGGATACTAGCATGCATTAAAAGAGGCATTGATTCAAAGGGAGGAAAGCATAATTCTGGCACTATATAAATCCCTGGTAAAACCTCACTTTGAATATGGAGTGCAGTTCTGGGTACTAATCTCAAAAAAAGACAATGCAGACCTTGAAAAAGTTCAGAGAAGGGCCACAAAGCTAATAAGGGGAATTGAGAATTTAAGCTATGAGGAGAGGTTAGCCAAACTGGGTCTGTATTCTCTAGAAAAAAAGGCGCTTGAGGGGTGACATAATTACTTGATATAATTACCAGGCGATTAGCCTGCCCAGAGGCAGTCTATTTTAAAAAAACAAACTACAAAACCCAAAGCTAAAATTACACAAAATAAAAAATGTAAAATTACAGAAAAAAATAAGCAAAGCTATTCAAAATAAAAAATTTAAAAATAAACTAATACCCCTATAAAAATCTTCCCAAAAATAAAAACACCCCCTAATCTAATACTAAACTACCAATAGCCCTTAAAAGGGATTTTGTAGGGCATTGCCCTAAGCTAATCAGCTCTTTTACCTAAACAAATTACCAATTACCAGCTGTTGACTAGTTTTATTTTCATTAGTACTTTGGAATACAATATAATTAATTGATCGATACTAGTTTCCCCTTGATCTAACAGATTGGAAGCTTAACACTCCGTGACTGTCCATAGTGTCGGAAGTTACTCAGACATACTATAACCTCTGTATACTTCCATGAAAATTTCCTAATGGTTGGTCTTATTGATATTTAGTATTAGTATTACTAGTACGTTAAAAGTATCACTTATAATAAGGGGGCCGTTTTGGTTTCCACCTATACTAACAGAACTATACTAATAGATCTATCAGCCTGAATAATCTCTGGCACAGGGTTGGAACTGACTCTGGGTGTTTATTACCTCACTGTGGACAATATTATTATTTTATTCACTTGAACATTTCTATATGTTACTCCATTGTGTCACATTTCTCCTTTGTAATGACTGGGTAATAATTATTAATATTTTTAATTTCCAGTACCATTTGAAACGGTTCAATTTCTGATATGAGCAGTATTATTACACAGGCACAACGCCTAAGTACATGCATCAACAGTAACATATACTGATTATTTAGCTTATCTCTGGTAAACCAATTTTTATATCCACCCCTGGTATCTGTCCCTGGCCTTATCAATTATTATTTGGCCACCCTGTGGCCACTTTTGCTGCTACAGCATACCCTCTGATGTTTTGAATTAATTATATATAGTTTAGGTCCTTGCTTGATCTACATTTCAGGGTTTCTTACCTTACCTGTGAACAGTGTCGTTTGTGCTGTGCCCTAATGTTGGACTTTTAACTGTTTATACGAATAAAGTTTACTTCTTAATTTTTAAAGTCCTGGATTTCCTGATGATCTAATTTCACCAGACACCCTGAATACTGTCATCTAAAAATTAGCAATTTGTTATACGGAGGTCAAGGGGGAACCTTGACAGTTGGAGGTGAAGGCTGAAACCGATTGGATACGGCACAAGGAAGAGGTAGCACGCAGCAGTATCTACACGTCACAGTGTGCGCATACGGAGGACAGAGAACGCTTACGACTCACATTGTATGAGAATTTTCTGTGAGAGTGAGTGACTCGGGTATGTGGTGATACGAGCGGTAAGTTGTGTATATTCTCTCCTTGAACTGTGATTTTATGCTGGATAGTTTATTACTACAGTGGGACACGTTGAAACACACAGGAGACACACATATATATATATATATATATATATATATAAATTCTGTTATAGGGCAACAGACACAGTTAACAGTTGCATGGAGTAATCCTACTTAAAGACGGAATAATTGCTGTGTTTATGCAAACCCTACTCTGTTAAAAAGTCTCTTACCTTATCACCAGAGACATACACCCTCTGGGTCCCAACCTGTATTGGTCTTCCACTCAGTTTATCACACTGGGGTTTTTAATTTTCATATGTTTGAACGATTTTTATTAAAAATTAAGTTTTTCATCCCACCTTCCTAATGGATGGTTTCCTATTGGAGTGCTACTTATGTCTATGCTTTACAATTGGTCTGCAATTGCATTATTCTCTAAATTACCAATTACCCCCTAACAGTAAACCCTCCCACCCACCAAACCCCCCAAAATAAAAGAAAATAACACTAAAAAAAAACTAAACTATCCATTGCCCCTAAAGGGGCATTTGTATGGGTATTGCCCTTAAAAGGGCATTCAGCTCTTTTACTGTCCTTTAAAGGGCAATCAGCTATTTTTCAGCCCAAAAAAACCCTAATCTAAAAAAAAAAAAGCCTAAGACTAAGCCCCAAATAGGTACTCACCGTTCCTGAAGTCTGGCAGAGAAGGTCCTCTTCTAGGTGGCTCCATCATCTTCTATCTTCATCCGGAACAAAGGCGACACAGAGCGGTCCTGAATGGCGGCGGTCCTCTACAGCGATCCTCGGCTGCAGCGTTCCTCGGTGGAGTGGAGGCTCCTCTTCATCCAAAGTCCGTCTTACATTGAAGATTAAATGCAAGGTACCGCAATCAATTTGGGGTACCTTGCATTCCTTTTGGCTGAAATCCTATTGGCTGTTCAAATCAGCCAATATGATTTCAGTAGCTCTCATCCTATTGGCTGATTTCAAAATTTCAGCCAATAGGAATGCAAGGTACCCCAATAAATATGGGGTACCTTGCATTTAATCTTCAGTGTGCGATGGACGATCGCATGAAGAGGAGCCTCCACGCCGCTGAGGACCGCCACCGCTAAAGACCGCCGCTGAGAACCACTGCTGAGGATCTGTGCATCGGAGAAGCCAGCTCTGCACCTCCGCTCCGCGCTGTCTTTGCTCCGGATGAAGATAGAAGATGATGGAGCGGCCTGGAAGAAGACCTTCTCCGCCGGACTTCAGGAACGGTGAGTACCTATTTGGGGCTTAGTGTTAGGATATTTCTTTATTTTTTTATTTTTAAAATTAGGGATTTAATGGGCTGTAAAAGAGCTGATTTCCCTACCTGCGATTCTTTCACCACCCTGCCATTTTCGAAATGTCTCACGCAGCCAACATTCCTTTGAGGATGCGTGCGCAACTGGCGACGGTGACAAATGCGTTACAAACGCAATTATAGTATAAATATTCAAGGCTCATATACAAAGATGGCAGATGCTCTGTTTATTCCAAGAAAAATGTTTGTGACAAGAGGTCACAATTTAAGGCTTGAGGAAATGAGATTTACTCTCCTACAACAGAAACATTTTGTTCACTGTAAGAGCAATACAATTGTGGAACTCATAACCAAAGGAGGTAGTGAATGCCAATACCTTAGATACATTTAATAATGGTTTGGATACATTTCTAGCTAGAAACAGAATTCATGGATATGATTGCTTGTGTTAAATGGGTCACCTTTTAATGGGATTAATTTAAGCTCAATTGGAGATTTTTGTAAGTATATTAGATTTGTATAGTTGAACTTGATGGGCTTTTTTTCAACTTCATCTACTATGTTACTATGTTACCTGTAGCTTGGCGGATTTAACGCCCTACGGTAAAGGTGAAGGTCTTTTAGTGCAGGCCATGGGATCTGCCTCACTAAGGGGTAGATTTGCCAAGCAGCAGATGCTACAATCTACCCCTGTAGTTTCCGGCTCGCCGGAAACTTAAGTTAAGAAACAGTGGTCCTAAGACCGCTGCTTCTTAACTTGTCTGCCACACTACAATCATCCCGATCTAATCCAATCGGGATAATTGACACCCCCTGATAGCGGTCAATTGGCCGCGAATGTGCCGGGGTGGAATTGCACAAGCTTGTGCAATGTTAAATGCCGACAGTGTATACTGTCGGCATTTAGCGATGCTGGGTGGACATGATTCACTGCAGCAAATCATGTCTACCCGGTACTTAATAAATTGGCCCCAAAGCCTCCTATTTGCGTGGTCTGGGGCTCTGTGAAGAAGGATCAGGAATAGCATGGCTCTCCAGTACTATAAAAGTAAGTATTTAATGCTACATCTATAGCAAAGGAATATTTACATTATTTTAATGAAAAAAAACTAATGTAAATGTTCCACGAATATTCAGTATTTGCTTAGTTTAAATTAAACTAATATCAAAAAGCACAGGCAATGGCAGAAAAGATTAAGCCAAACGAAATTGATTACTCAATGCCAAAAATACAACTGTTTGTGTGTTATTAGTTTAGTCAGATTGTGTTTGTCATTAATACATTACTTGGATGAAGATCAGACCATATTTTATAATTAATTAGTGCAGAAATCCAGGTAATTCCAAAAGGTTCACATACTTTTTTTTAAACTGTATTTGTGTGCTGCACTTTTACTTGAATAAGTCTGGCACCTAACTTAGCTGAATGTTACACACCACATCCATTTTCATCAGCTGTTTCATTAATAAATGGCTAAGAAGTGGAAATCATCATAGGCAGCTGGGCCTCTACATTTTCAAACATTGATCGTTTTTAGCATTTAAATTTTAACTGTATAAAAAGCGTATTTGTTTAGTAGCAGCCAGATAAAAGGTAACAAACTCTTATTTTCAGTATTTCAGGTTTTATTCCTGTTGAAAACTTAAAAGCCCTAAACAGAGACAAAAATCGCTATGATATCTAATGAGGCATCAGCACCAACTAACCCACAATTATTATAGCAGCTACTTGCTCTGAATTAATATAGCACCTTCTACTTTCTTTTTTACAGTATTGTGATTACCACTAGTCAAGGGCGCGATTACATATGCAGCGTCACCCGCAAAAGATGGTGTCGCTGGCTTTTAGTCAGGTATTACTATCACATATACTGCGCCACATATAAATGTGGTGCGTGTATTTCACCCATTGCCCGCTAATTTTACTCCCATAAACTAACATAGAACCGTGTCGCAAATCGGTATCACATATTCAGCGCAAGGACTTACGCAACAAAAGAAATCTTACTCCATTTTCACCTCACCGCACATATATAGGGGCATTTGTATGGGCATTGCCCTTAAAAGGGCATTCAGTTTTTTTACTGCCCTTAAAAGGGCATTCAGCTCTTTTACAAGCCCATTAAAACCCTAATCTAAAAAAAAAAATCCTAAATCTAACCCCCAAATAGGTACTCACCGTTCCTGAAGTATGGAGGAGAAGGTCTTCTTTCAGGTGGTGAAGTCTTCTTGGAGGTGGCGATATCTTCTTCCAGCCTGGCAACCTCTTCTATCTTCATCCAGAACCAAGCTGGTGTGGATCGGTGGTGACCGCGGAACAGAAGACCAGCAACCATGGAGTCATTGAGCGTGAAGATCCTCTTCGTACGATTGTTGCCACACACTGAAAATAGAATGCAAGATACCCATTTAAAAATGGGATACCTTGCATTCCTATTAGCTGAAAAATTAAAATCAGCCAATAGGATTAGAGCTACTGAAATCCTATTGGCTGATTTGAATTAGCTGATAGGATTTTAGTAGCTCAAATCCTGCTTGGTCCTGAATAAAGATAGAAGAGGTTGCCACGCTGGAAGAAGATATTGCCACCTCCAAGAAGACTTCACCGCCTGGAAGAAGACCTCCGCTCCTTCAGGAAGGGTGAGTACCTATTTGGGGGTTAGATTAAGGATTTTTTTTGGGAGGCGGTTGTTTTTTTTAGATTAGGGTTTTAATGGGCTTGTAAAAGAGCTGAATGCCCTATTCAGGGCAATGCCCATATATATGCCCTTTAGGGGCAATGGGTAGTTTAGGTTTTTTTAGTGTTAGGTTTTTATTTTTTATTTTTTTATTTTTGGGGGGGTTTAGTGTGTGGGGTGTTTAACTGTTAGGGGGGACTTAGTATTTTTTAAATGTAAAAGAGCAGTTTAACTTAGGGCAATGCCCTACAAGAGGCCCTTTTAAGGGCTATTGGTAGTTTAGGTTAGCAGGTGTTTTTATTTTGGGGGGCTTTTTTATTTTCATAGAGATTTTGTTTAATTTTTTATTTTTGATATTTTACTTTATTATTTTCTGTAATGTTTGACTTTTTTATTTTATGTAATTTTAGATTAATTTAAACTTATTTTATTTTAATTGTTAGTATTTTTTAATTTGATGTAATTGGGTTTAATTTAGGGGGTGTTAGGGTAGGCGGCTTAGTAATTAAATTATTTATTTGCGTTGTGGAGGGTTGGCGGTTTAGGGGTTAATAGATTAATTAGGTTTAATGGGTTATCAGGGGTTGGTGGTTTAGGGGTTAATAGTTCTGATAGGTACTTTGCGTTGTAGGGGGTTGGAGGATTAGGGGTTAATAGTGTTTATAGGTACTTGGCGCTGTGGGCAAATGGCGGATTAGGGGTTAATACATATATTAGGTAGATCGCAATGTGGGTGAATGGTGGGTTGGGGTTAATACGTTTATTAGGTATATTGGGTTGTGGGAAGGTTGGCAATTTAGGGTTTAATACTTCTATTATTAGTTGTGAGGCGGGTTAGACTTTTACGGCGATTTAACTTTTTTTTTATAAGTCACTGGCGACTCCAGAAATTTGTATTTATGCACATTTCTGGACATCTTTAGTTTATCACACTTACGGTAGTTTATGAACTGCCTGCGCCGTATAAGTGTTTCCCCTATGTGCAAGGTGAATTTACGAGCGACGCAGGTTTCAGCAGCTATGTTGAAGCCTGCGCCACATATATTCTCGTCCCTAGTCATTAACCCCTTAAGGAATGGATGGTTTGGTGTAAATTTTGCCCAAAGTATCAGGGAATTAAAAAAAAAAAAAAATGATATCATTCAATTTAAACAAAAATAGAGCTTTTTTGGTTTTTCCGTTTTTTTATTTACCTATGTGGAAAAAAATAAAATGCAAATTAAAGATAGATAGATATACACACTGTACGACAGTGCCCAGTAGTCATTTAGTTATAAAAAAAGCAGAATAAAAGATTTATTATCACATTCCACAATAGCCTGTAGCAAAACAACTATAGAAAAAAATAAATATAAAAATGTATGTATAGAATTGTTATTAGTTTTGATAATGAAAGGGATATGAAACAATGCTCCTTTTGTAAAAGCAAATATGTTAAATCAAAGTAAACATAAAAAGAAACAGATTGTGTAAAAACAGCAAACAATTTCCTTTTTTTCTTGCAAAATAGCCACTCATTGTAGCCACAGCCCTCAAAGAGATAAGAGAGGAGACATCTTGTGACCTTAGGTAGCATTATGCCTCTCCTGAGATTGAGCAAAACAGACTTACTGCCTCTCTAGAATTATCTGAATAGTAAACCAGCTCAAGTTAAGACAATGTATGACATGAAGCTAGATAAGCCTTCCTATAGAGATCCCAGCCTCCTTGTAGGGCGTTGACAGGAAGTAATGGACACTCCACAAATGAAGTAAAAAAAAAAGGGGGAAATTATTTTAAATTATGAATAATACATATTACAATGATTATTATTAAAGTGATTATAAATTGTAATAAATTACTGCCCAGTATCTAAAAATAATCTTAAAAACAGGGGCACTTTAATTCCTTAAACTTTACAATGATGCTGTTTTAAAAAAAATATTCGCCATTACGCTATGGTAAACATACCGCCGATCCTCCGCCCACATCTCCTAAAGTAGTTATCATATCGATGACAAATCTAGCTTCCTCCCCCCCTTTGGTGTCCAGCTTGTAGGGCACTCAATGATTGGAGGAAGCCAGATTCATCATCGATATGCTAAATACAGTAGGAGATGCAGTTGGAGGATCTGCGGTATGTTTACAGTAATAAAATGGTAAATATTTTAAAAAAGAAGCGTCATTGTAAATTTTAATGAATTAAAGTGCCCCTGATTTTAAGATTATTTTTAGTTACTGGGCAGTAATTGCTTAAACTTTACAATCACTTTAAGTATAACCCACTGCTTAGTGCTTTTTTATTTCAACAATGAACAGACTGGTTAATATCCCTTTAAATGGTCAGTATCTGCAGCTAAGTATCTCATTTTTTAAAATGGTGCAACTGGGGCTAATCTCATTTTGGTATAGTAAAAATATGTAGCTGACAACTTTCAATGCTCACATCAAACTAGTGAGTTAATTTGTTTGTTCAGATGTGAAGTGGTCAGGTATAAAACTCTTTAGTATCTGCCTCTGATAAGCTTTTTGGAGCTACTTATAAAATGGGCTTTATGTTTTTTATATGTTGATATAAATATATTCAGTGAGACATCTTTATGCCTTTATGCCTTCTGGATGGACTGGAATTTGCTAAGGAATTAAATATCTGGAGAGTATTTCTTGTCCTATAAATGTCCTGTAAATTGGGCCTAACATATGGCAGATAATTAGCTAATCTGAAAAAAAAAAAAAAAAAGTAAAAAAAGCTAACATGAGCAGAGGTTAAATCATATTTTAATTTCCATTCTAATAAAGGGAGACATTTGCAGTGTTGGTGCAGCCGTGCTAGATCTTGTAGCTACAGCAACAAGCTGTTTGCTTAGGGCCCCATTACTTTGTAGGAAATGCAACTTGTTGGGGCTTAGAGGTTCAGCTTTTTTTCATGCAGAAATCACAATACATTTTCTCTATGAGCAATGTGAGCTGTTAGATTTGAAAATCAGTATTAATTCTGTCAAGAATAACTCTTACTTGATTTTAAAGGGACATGTGTCAAAATTAAACTTTCTTGTTTCAGACAGAGCATATCTTTTAAAAATAATACAAAAATCCAGTTTATATTTATTATCAAAATGTGCACAGCCTTTTTATATGCACCCTTTGTAAGTCACAAGCTACTACTGAGCATGTGCAAGAGTGCACTATATATACGTATAGTTTTTTTTTTATTGGATCATGGCTGTCATATTATACAGGAGAAGCAAAAATGGGATTAACTTTGAAATTTGGCTTTGCATTGAATGGGCAGTAGACCTTATAGTCGTATGTATAATTACACACTCACTTGGTTGTGCAAGAGAAGGGCCTTTCAATCACCCCAAACAAAAATGTTTGGGGTGTTTTTATCCACCAGCTTAAGGTGGCAAAGATAATGAGAAGCAGTGGGTATGTTGGGCAGAGCTCAGTAGTAGATAGGTTTAGGTGTTATTCAGAGATTCTAATTCTAAGCATATTAGTAAAATTATAAATTCAAACTTCTTGTTGTAATGTTAAAATAGATATGACTATTGTTTAAGGTCAACAAACCTTTAAAGGGACAGTCTAGTCCAAAATAAACTTTTGTGACTCAGATAGGGCATGTTATTTTAAACAACTTTCCAATTTACTTTTAATCACCAATTTTGCTTTGTTCTCTTGGTATTCTTAGTTGAAAGCTAAACCTAGTAGGTTCATATGCTAAATTCTTAGACCTTGAAGACCTCCTCTTATCTGAATGCATTTTGAGATTTTGTTCACCACTAGAGGGTGTTAGTTCATGTGTGTCATATAGATAACATTGTGCTCACGCACATGGAGTTACCTAGGAGTCAGCACTGACTGGCTAAAAAAGAACTGAAATAAGGGGACAGTCTGCAAAGGCTTAGATACAAGGCAATCACAGAGGTAAAAAGTATAATAATATAATTGTGTTGGTTATGCAAAACTAGGGAATGGGGGATAAAGGGATTATCTATCTTTTAAAACAATAATAATTCTGGTGTAGATTGTCCCTTTAAGTCACAGGTTTCCTTTTTTTAGTAGGGTGATTATAATTACCCAACAGCCATTATCTAACGTTAGAGTATAGTGGAATCCACTACAGAACCAGGGTTACCTTTCATATAAGTACATGGCTGATATGCCCTATATTTTACTATGCTATTCAGTTTTAATTAATTTGTGACTGATAATAATTTGTAAATAATGTAGATTTTTATTCTTCACAGATGTTTGATACAATTTGGACCCACCCAACCTTAAAATTAAAATAAATGTTAACATATTTTAAAGGGACCAATAAATGTTTTAATAACACTTTGTCAATAGTAACTTTGTTGACCTATACTACTCATTTTCTAAAATTGTTTTACCAAACAATAACACTGTATTTTTCTGTAAAAACTGTTGTTTCTTCGTGTACACAATATAAAACAGCGGGAGTTATGATTTAAGTTGGAAGGAGGCTTTTCATCTTATTTTTCATATAGTAGAGTGGGTGGAATTTGAACTGAAGGAGGGTTGTGTTTTTATGAAAGGTCATCACAAGAGGCATATTCTAAAGATATACACTAGCAAAGTTCAAATTGCTTTAGGTTGAAGAGGTTAATTATTTTCTACATCAACATAGTTCCTAGTAAGGTAAAGTGTAAGTTGTTGACAAGGGCAAAACAAAAAGCAAAATGGAAAATTGAATGACATTTCACAGAGAAAAATCTCTATGGTGAACTATCAGAGATAACTGAGATTGAGAAAGAAATTGTATAACAGTGACATTAAATGTCTTTTTAATGTGACACACCTGCAGATTTCCAAAGCACAATGCCTCTTACTTTTTAACACATTTCATTTCAAAATTAGTAAGTCAAATTTTCACAGTAGCAAATTATATTAAAGCTTATAAAAAAGTAGACAACCACAATGACAGAGTGAAAAATACAAGGACAGGTTTAGCCAAGCCAAAATGCAAAATTTGTTTTTAAACAGGACATTAGGTTTAATTAGTTTATAATGACACAAAGACCACTGGTCACCAAATCTATTGATCTTTCAAGGACTTAACATGGTACATTTTGGTTGCAGGACCAGGAGGTTCAAGACGGTATCTGAGATATTCGATAATGTAATTTTGTCAGTCCTGAAATAGTAACATGGTCGGCTCTGGGTGTTTTCGGGGATGAGCTGGGTGTTTTTTTTATTTCTGTTTGAAATATTAGTGGTCTCACATTTATATTATATTTATATTAATTTGGATACAAATTTGGAAGAGAAAGAAAAGAGTGGGGGTGCAGAAAGGAAAAGCCCCTAACTTGTAACAGTCCTGCAAAATGCAAGACTTTTGGTAGCTATGATAAAAATAAAGCAATGATTTAAAAAGAGGATGCTGGGTCTAATTGTCTCTTGATTTATGGTTATATGTTTATTTAATGAATTCATTGTCACCTTCTTTGCCATGTCTTATTACTTCAAAATTGTATTCACGTTATTTTAAACCCATTCAATCTATTTTTGAACCTATTACCCCCACGTGTTAGCAAGAAATGTCTATACATTTTTACTTAATAATAGTTACCTTTTATACTAAATTATTATTTTTACAAATGATTAATGTAACTTTCAGTGTTATTGTCAAATAAAAAAAATGTAAGAACCACAAAGAATTAAAATGACAGCTATTAAATTCTGAAAAGATGTCAAATTTAACATTTTTGAAAACAAATTGGAAAAAGTAGGAGACAACATTAAGTAAGCCTAAAAAGGCTTTGAAATATGAGAAATAATCCTCATGTAATCCTCATGTAGTTTGAAGATGCAATGTTAAAATATAAACTATTAGAAAATATGGAAAATATATCAGTCATAAAAAAGAGATTAAAAGCTAAATATATTGTAAATATACATTGTATAGCTTAAGCATGTCAACTCTAAAAAAAAAGAAAGTCACACCAAAAAAAAAAAAACCTAGTTAATTTTTTTAACAATAAGTGGTCTGAAAATTCTGAAACAAACCTAGATATCACCATGGAAACTCAAGACAATAACGCCAGTAGGAATAGTTATTTAGCATACAAAAAAACCCAATAGAAAAATGGAATCTAGACAACCCTTAGAAGCAGTGATTATGCTACAAGAGAAACAGAAGCTAGAAAAAAATATATATATTTTATCCTTCATCTGAAATCTGCTAACACATGTCTTAGATCAAGAATTACAGTCTTGATATAATTATTATTGTTGTCAAAAGGTTGTAAACAGGTTTTAAAAAATGTAAACTTTGATATTGATGAAGAACAACAAAAATATTTTAAACAGAATTAAACTAGGAGCAAGACATGAGGAGGGTGGCAGACTAACCATAGCACCATTTGTACATTTAAATAAATCAGAGGTGTAACAGTTGACAAGCTTTATTGAACTTAATGGAAGATATATCCCCAAATTTTTTTTGAGAAGGACTAAGTAGAAACTAAAAAAAAGCAGTAAACAATGATATTTAAAGGGACACTAAACCCAAAACTGTTCTTTCGTGATTTAGATAGAGAACACAATTTTAAACAACATTCCAATTTACTTCTATTATCTAATTTGCTACATTATTTAGATATCCTTTGTTGAAGAAATAGCAATATACATGGGTGAGCCAATCACACGAGGCACCTATGTGCAGCCACCAATCAGAAGCTACTAAGCCTATATTATATATATATATATATATATATAAAGAATATCTAAAGAAAGAAGCAAATTAGATAATAGAAGTAAATTAGAAAATTGTTTAAAATTGCATGCTTTTTCTAAATCATGAAAGAAAAAATGTGGGTTTCATGTCCCTTTAAGTAATGTTTCAGACAAAGATAAAAACTATATTAATCATTGGTGTTGACAAAGATGGTTATATAGTCATTTAATATGCGGTGGACTATAGACAGGGAGTATGAAGACAATTAAGTTATAAAATATTCTACCTTTATCTGACATTTAATTTATTTCCAAAATTCAAAACATTAAAAGATGGCAGATGTGAATACTTAACTTCAAATTCCTTAGGATTGTACATTTGCATAAAGATTTTTTTTTATTTCCCATGGAGAGGGGGGTCTGTAGTTTTAGTCATATGATACTTGTGGCAAGAGTAGGTCAGTTGGTTAATAATATTTCACATCACAATCCTATTTCATATTATTTTTTGTTGTTCTACAATTCACTTGTTTAAATATCCAAGTACATCTTTTCAATCATACATTAACATCTTGATTATCTTATTTAAACTGTGTATATGTCTCATAGTTTAAAAAATATTGATATGACATATTTTCTACTTTATATAATTATTATTTTTTTATATATAACCATGTAAACTGACCAATTTTGTCATTAGTAATGGTATGGGATTTGCAAAATTAGGTCATGCTGAGTCTTTACATCAGATAAGTATTTTCCAGTTTTTTATGTGTATTAATGACTTTTGCTCAAATAAAGATACAGGCCCTCTTGAAAAAAGCACATATGGAAAAGGTTCTCAATTTGGGGACTTATCTGCTTGTGTTCATGACAAGTTTTCAGTGGATGCTGTTTCTACACTGACTGCATTTATTATTGCACAAGGAAATCTCTAGCTCAACCAATCCTGCAAGATGAATGCTTGTTAATTGCCACAAACAAATTAGTTCATGGTGTTATAACTCGACCGTCTGAGGTTGGTGGAGAGATTAAGAAGCCGTGGTTAAAAAGCTGTGCAAGGGCTCTAAATCAACTTAAATGATATAATATTAATAAATGGAGCCCATATTTTCTCTGTGTTCATTAAAATTCTCACCTTATTTTTCGATACATTTCTTTAGTGTCCTTAGATTCTGTGGTAGCCAGTTCCACCGTATCAGTTTATTTTACAATGTGACGCTCTTTTGCCTTGGGGTTTGGGCTTTGATCTCAGTATGGTTGTGAAACATTGCAGCTTGATTATCCTGAAGATAAAACGATACTTGTTTTTCTGCAAGAACTAAACAATATTTTCAAAACTTTTTTAATAATCAAATATGTAAACAAAAATTAGTATGTATTATTAAACAATTTCAAATATTATTTTCTTTCAACTTAACCAAGTGTTTAAGTGAATCTGTCTTTTATGTGCAGCCCATTTCAAAATGTTTTATGAGCTTATATTTTTGCGTGTTCTAAATTAAAAATATTTACTAGTCAAGATTGTTTAGCTATGGGAGGTATAAGCCAGTGAACATTAGTCGAACCTACACAAATGTTACTGCTTAAAAAAAAAATAACAACAGCATTTGGTTATTTTTTTCATGCAAACTATTCTTAAATGCTGCTCTTTGAAATGCACAATAACACATTAAACACAATATCCCTTTAAACATTCTACATAAACTGGAGAAAAATGAATTCATAAAATCAATAATTTAGTTTTCAATAATACAATCTTTAAAGGGACAGCCAACACTAAAATTGTTATTGTTTAAAAAGATAGATTATGCCTTTACTACCCATTCCCTAGCTTTTCAAAACCAACATTGTTATATCAATATACTTTATAACATTTAAACCTCTAAATTTCTGCCTGTTTCTAAGCCACTACAGACAACCTCTTATCACATGCTTTTTTTATTTGTTTTTCACAACTGGAGACTGCTAGTTCATGTGGGCCACATAGATAACATTGTGTTCACGCCCGCAGAGTTATTTAAGAGTCAGCACAACACAGCACTAATTGAATAAAATGCAAGTCAATAGATATCAACTAAAAAGTCATGTGATTAGGGGGCTGTCAAAAGAGGATGAGATATAAGGTAATCACAGAGGTAAAAAGTATGTTAATATAACTGTGTTGGTTATGTAAAACTGGGGAATTGGTAACAAAGGGATTACCTATCTTTTAAACCAATACAAAATATATTGTAGACTGTCCCTTTAAGAAAGCATCACAAGCAAAGAAAGCATTTCAACATTCCTAGCATTAGTGGAAACACAAAGCTTGCTAGAAGTAATATATATGATGTTCAACCATCAAATTCTAAAAAAAAACAAAAAAAAAACTGAATGTATATAAGATGATTGACACAAATAGCATAGAAAGCATACAAACTACAACTAGTAATTTCAAATGTTTAAACTACATTATAGGTTATTATTCTTGTAAAATAGATACTGTTGTGATATGTCAACTTTAAGCAGCACAATAAAAGCTTTCAATTGAAACTAAAAGTATTGTCACACAAATAACATTTTAAAGAACAATGGGCATTGTTTTTGTAGTGTAAAAACATATTACAATTTAAAGTGGTACTAATAAATTGGTAAATCCAATTTACTATACATTTTTTTAAATTTATATTTTGGTCAAGAGGATCAGGAAAATAAAAAAGTAGCAGAATCCATCAAAGATTTTTTTTAAAAAATGTTTTTTTATTAAAATTCCACATCAAACATTTCCAAAACCAGCAAGAAAGGTACAAAGGTATTCACATGGTAGATAAATACACATCTTTAAACAATCTAAAGCAGTAAATGAAGGTAAACAATTCATTAAAAAAATCTCTTTGTGCAATAGGTAGTGATATAGAATAATAATAAAGTAATATGGAGAGCTAGGCATGCAAGGCAGAAGAACGAGAAAGAGAGAAAGAAAAAAAAAATAAGTATATCGTAGGGATTGGGTCTGCACTAGGTAGGGAAGGGAGTCTAAATAATCAACGACAATATTTTATTATCAGTTGCATCCCAAGGTTCCTAGCTGTAATAGTATAGTTCACACTGTAGAGTAGATATATAGGGGCATATGTATCAAGCTCCAAATGGAGCTTGATGCCCCGTGTTTCTGGCGAGCCTGCAGGCTCACCAGAAACAGCAGTTATGAAGCAGCGTTCACAAAGACCACTGCTCCATAACCTGTCCGCATGCTCTGAGCAGGCGGACAGACATCCCCGCAATTCAACCCGATCGATGTTCCAGGATGTTCCTGGAAGAAGAAGAGGCTGTGCTTGGAAGAATATATAAACACCTGTCTCTCCAGGCTTCTCTAGTGCATAAAGAGTTAGTGGTACTATATAAACACCTGTCTCTCCAGGCTCCCACCCACCAAACCCCCCCAAATAACCCACCAAACCCCCCCAAATAAAATAACCTAACACTAAAAAATCTAAACTACCCATTGCCCTGAAAAGGGCATTTGTTTGGGCATTGCCTTAAAAGGGTATTTAGCTCTTTTTTCTGCCCATCCCTAATCTAAATAAAACAAATCCCCCCCCAAAAAACCTTAAAAAATCCTAAATCTAACCCCCAGGTTGGTACTCACGGTTTCTAAAGTCCGGCGGAGAAGGTCCTGTTCCAGGCGGTAAGTCTTCTTCCAAGCACAGCCTCTTCTTCTTCCAGGAACATCCTGCGCCGAGCGGAGCTGAAGACCGTGGAGCTGAAGACCGGCGACTCTGGAACTGAAGACCGCCGACCGCGGAGCCATGGAACATGGAGGATCCTCTTCACCGTACACTGAATAGTGAATTCAAGGTACACGATTAAAGATGGCGTCCCTTGAATTCCTATTGGCTGATTTGATTTTTCCAATCAAAATCAGCAAATAGGATGAAAGCTACTCAAATCCTATTGGCTATTTAAATTAGCCAATAGCATGAGAGTTAGTGAAATTCTATTGGCTGATTTGAATAGACAATAAAATTTCACTTGCTCTCATTGAGCGTGGAGGAATGGATCCTCTTCGTACGATCTCCGCCGTACACTGAATAGTGAATTAAAGGTACGCAATTAAAGATTGGCTGATTTGAATAGCCAATAAAATTTCACTTGGTAACCTGGGGGTTAGATTTAGGATTTTTTTAAGGGTTTTTGGGGGGATTTTTTTTATTTAGATTAGGGATGGGCAGAAAAAGAGCTAAATGCCCTTTTAAGGGCAATGTCCAAACAAATTCCCTTTTCAGGGCAAGGGGTAGTTTAGGTTTTTTAGTGTTAGGTTATTTTATTTGGGGGGTTTGGTTTTACTGTTAGGGGGGCTTTGTGAATTTTCTTGAAAAAGAGCTGATTATCTTGGGGCAATGCCCTGCAAAAAGCCCTTTTACGGGCTACTGATAGTTTATTCTTAGAGTAGGGGGTGTTTTTATTTTGGGGGGTCTTTTTTATTTTCATAGGGATTAGGTTTAATTTTGTTAAATTTGGTAATTTGATTTTTTATTTTCTGTAATGTTAGCCTTTTTTTATTTTTTGTAACTTTAGAATATATTAGTTTAGGTAATTTGGGTTTATTTAATAAGGTGTTAGGTTAGGGGGTGTTAGATTATAGGTTAGTGTACTGTACTATTTAAATAGTTATTTGCATTGTGGGTTTTGGCGGTTTAAAGGGTTAATAAGTTAAATAGGTTAATTGCGATGTAGGGGTTTTGCAGTTTAGGGGTTAATAGGGTAAATAGGTTTATTGCGATGTAGGGGTTTAGGGGTTAATAGGGTAAATAGGTTTATTGTAATGTAGGTGTTTTGCGGTCTAGGGGTTAATAGGGTAAATAGGTTTATTGTGATGTAGGGGTTTTGCGGTTCAGGGGTTAATAATTTAAATAGGTTTATTGCGATGTAGGGGTTTGCGGTTTAGGGGTTAATAGGGTAAATATGTTTATTGCGATGTAGGCATTTTGCAGTTTAGGGGTTAATGGGGTAAATAGGTTTATTGCGATGTATACATAATTGGGTCTTTCCATTTTTTAGTGTTTAACTTCAGTTTACAATCTGCCTCCCAGTCTCAGATAGCCCTTGTTTTGATAATGTGGGTAGAGTCTAACGGGGATATCTATCAAGCTGTCAGCTTTGCTACATTCAACGGCACCAATACGATCGTCTAACATCGGCTAACATCGCGGCCGTGAACCTTAATACGTTCTCCATATTTATAAAAAAAGCCGGGAAAAAGTTGCGCACCAAGTACGGGGCGCTGAGCATCGGACTGTTGTTAACTAACAGTCATCGATCTCGCATCTATTCAACTTTTTACCAACTTTATTTATACCCTGTCACTAAACGTCGCCACTATACTAAAATGATTAACCCTTATTCCACCGCTCCCGGAACCCACTGCAACTAAATAAAGTTATTAACCCCTATTCCGCTGCTCCCAGACCCCACCGCAACTAAAAAAAGTTATTAACCCCTATTCCACCACTCCTGGACCCCACCGCAACTAAATAAAGTTAGTAACCCCTATTCCCCCAGCCCCCCATATCACCATAAACTAAATTAAGCTATTAACCCCTAAACCTAGCAACCCGCTAACTTTACATTAAAATTACAACATCCCTATCTTATAAAACATTAAAACTTACCTTTAGAATTAAAATAAACTATATTAAACTATTAATTAACCTACCCTAACTATTATACTAAAATTACATTAAACTACCAATTAAATTACCTATATTACATATTAAATAAAAACTAACCCTACTCAAATTATTTAAATCTACTAAAAAAAATTACTAAATTACAAAAAAAGTTAAAAAAATAAATAAAAAGCACTAAATTAAGAAAAAAAAGCCACAGTATCGAAAATAAAAACAAATGACACCTAATCTAATAGCCCTATCAAAATAAAAAAGCCCCCCTGTGGTGACATAGCTTACTGACCTAGCTGTAATTAAAATCCCTATCTCCCAGATACACTTTCTCTCTGAACTAGGTGTTTAATTAAAGACACTCTCATTAGCCTTGACTGGCATGTGCTAGGCCAAACCCCTTTGAAATGAGAATAAAATTGGGAAACACTCTATTTCTCCCTCTTTCTTATCCTGTTCCTGAAAGGATGGCTGATTTTGCACACATTGGTGAATTTGGCTGAGCATATTCCTAGGATTATTTTAGCAGTGTTGCACAAATTGGGGTTTGTTGTAGAGTTGCCCTGTATTAATTATTTGGACTGTTTTGCTGTAAAATAGATGTGTATATATACCTGTAAATCTTTCTCTTATTATTAACATATATTGATTCCTAATAAATTCTTTGGAAAGAATGGAGACTCTTTTTAAAGTGTTTATTTCACAACTTACTTGTATTGGTTTAGTGGTTTTACTATAGAGATTTAGTACTAAATTAGAATTATATTTAGTATAAAGTAAAAATATTTTAAACTAATTAATGACCACACCCCCCAAAATAAAAAAACCCCTAGCCTACAACAAACTACCAATGGCCCTCAAAAGGGCCTTTTGGGGGGCATTGCCCCAAAGAAATCAGCTCTTTTACCTGAAAAGAAAAATACAAACATCCCCCAACAGTAAAACCCACCAACCAACCAACCAAATAAAAAGCTTATCTAAAAAAACCTAAGCTCCCCATTGCCCTGAAAAGGGCATTTGTATGGGCATTGCCCTTAAAAGGGCATTTAGCTCTTTTACATGCCCAGACCCTACTCTAAAAATAAAATCCAAAAAAACCTTAAATAAACCTAACACAGGAGGGGCTAACTCCAGTAATGGCAGGGCGCATCTTGATGGAGCTCTGGAGCTAAGCTATGAATCATTAACTATCACCCAACTCTCTATGCCTCATAAGGGGCGACAATTGCTTTTTAGCATATAGATGACCTATCTGAAGCTCCGGGGACTACAAACACTACAAATCAGCTTCCATGCTTAACCTATATCAGACGGCACAACCACGTGGCAGACTTCTATACTAACGTAACAGGCTGGTAATACACCTACCTCCTATTATGATGAAGGTGGCTATATCTCTATTGAAAGATCTCTGCTCATGCGTAGACCTACATCATACTAGCTGCGTCGCTATACTGAGATCCCCCACTGACGCTCCCCATGCTATCAATGATTGTGACAGTCTGTTTACCGGATGCGATGCTGCAGGGCCCCAGCACTCGCCCTGGTTGAAGTCAAACACAATGCAGTTAAGCAACACGCAGATAGGTGAGGGGGAGAACACATGCAAAGAGCGGCAGAAACGGAAGCTTGGCAACACACACCTCGCACAGATTCTTCTATTCTTATGAGGAGGACCCAGGTTGTATTAGACACTCAACCGTCTGCCATCTTACATCAAAAGTCTCAGCGTTTTTCTATAGTGATCATTTTACATGAGCCCGATGCCCAGCTATATCACGATGACGGACCTAGGTGGCATAGGTCCTATATGCATTTTGTCGCCGCACTAGCCCAAGACCTTCTGCATTCTCCTTTGACCCTAAGATCTGGAGTAGGGTGACTGTCAAGCGAACGCCGAGCAGTGTCCGGTTTGCCTCCCCACAAGCTACAGCAGGCCACTATACTATCCAAAACATTGAGACCTTATTCAGACTGAGTATACATTTTAAGATCCCTTGCCCTTAGTCACTATATGGGTAATATCTCGGATAACGGCCTTTGGGCCTGAAATATGTGAACTTATAGCTCTGGACCTTACTATATTCCCCTTATGATGTTAACTGCATGACAGTAGTTTTCCTAGTTAGTTGTTTCAAGTTAACCCCCCCTAGTCATGCAAATAGATCAATAGAGCCTAGGTTCTCCATGTGTATTTAACAGTCTTGCATTTACACCTATACGGTCCTCTTTATTTACAGACCACCTTCAGCCATACAAAAGAGTGTGTGTGTATCTACATCTTTGCAAGTTCTTAACTGTCTTCTGTATATATTTACAGATTTTATAAGTATACCACTTAAACTCCTCATAGTTTATACTTATAATCATTCAACTTAGTCATTATCTGGGGGTCTGTGAAAAAGCACATATAATATTAGAATACTATCTGGCTATCTTTATGCTGACTGGCCCGTCTTATTTATATGCTATTATTCACCGCGTATGTAATGTCGGGCTCTGGGCTCCAGATACTTTATATGGGAGTAAAACTGTCAGCTGATTATACCGTCCCATTCCTCAGGGTACATCTTGCAATACTGGTCACCTGTATCTTATTCTAGCTATTAAGAACTCACTAGAATTTCTCATGAGGCTACTAAGAGCAACAGGGTGGGAATCATATCTAAGCCCTACTTTCAAATAGATCCATAGAGCCCAGATTTTACATTTGCTCATAAAACTGCCCTAAAGTCCTGCATTCACACCAGTATAACTTTACTCACTTCTAGACCTGAGAGAAGATTCAGCCATATATGAGAGTGTGTGTGCATATGCATCTTTCCAGATCCTTAGTTATCGTATGTATATATTTACAAATTCCATAGATATACCACTTAAACTCCTCATAGTTTATGCTTCTAATCATTCAACATAGTCACTCTTTAAAGGTTCATGAATGTGGATGTATTTCATTAGAATTCTATATGGCTAACTTAAGGCTGTCAGGCCCATTTTATTTATGTATATACTATTACTTACTATATCTGTAATGTCGGTAGTTGAGCTCCTTTAAATTTATCTATGTTTAGATATGTCAGCAGTTTTTACTGTTACATTCTTCAGTATACATTCTGCAATATTGGTCACATATACCTTATTATGACTCTACAGAACTCACCAGAATACTTCTTGAGGCTAATTAACGTAATGGGTTGGGAATCATACCTAAGCCCTAGCTTACTTTAACCTGAGATTCAAACCTTTACTGCCTTTCTCTTATTTTTCTTACATAGTTTGATATTTTCACAGCATCTAACCTCGTCTTATGTATTACTCTACACCTCCCTCATCTTTATCATTTATAAGACCATATATTCATATGCCCCCTATTTAATAAACTGTATGGTCCATATCATAATATTTTCTTTCCCATTCTCTATAACCTCCTGCCACACGACCAGACCTTAAAATTTCTCTAGACTTTAACCCAGCCACCCTAATAAATGTCTCATTACAGGCTACATTTCTTACCTAAACGCCCCCCCCCCCATCCCCCCTCCTCCAACCTAGAGCAGCTCTTGCCTGTTGATATACCCCCCACAGTTTTTAATAAGCACTTAAGGCATAATATTCACCTACTTATTGCCCATATCCCTGTGCAGGAGTGCCCATTATTTTATGAACCCTTTTCTTCTCATTCATTGAGTGTCCCTGCTTACCTCACTATGCTCGAGGCGTCTTATCCTCTATCAAACTTTAACCCCTCATTGCCTCTCACTTCATCTTACACTCCTTGCACATTTCACACTCATCACTTCATATTGGTGGGACACTCACACACACATGCTTACACAATGTTATTGTTCCTTAAGTTGTACAGTTTACCATTTATATATTAATCTATAAAAAATAAGGTTTCAGGTTTTACATATAGAATCTCAAAGTACAAGCAAACAAGTCTTTCTACGCCATATGTGTGGTATTTCAGTTGAATAACACTGTTTATCCTACATGCCTGTAATATATGGGTCGCTTGTTTGTCTTCTCTGACCTTGTATGTACATTTTTCTTGTTTTATTTTTGTTTGTTTTTACTCTCATGTCCACACATATTATTTGTTTTGATTTTATAACATCTCTGTACATGCAATTGTTTACCTCAATAAAAAATGTATTTTAAAAAAATAATAAAATAAATAAACCTAACACTAACCCCCGACGATCCACTTACAGTTATTGAAGTCCGGACATCCATCTTCATCCAGCCGGCAAAGTCATCATCCAGGCGGCCACTTCTATCTTCATCTGGGCAAGAAGTCTTCATCCGGACGGCATCTTCCATCTTCATCCAGCCTGTGAAGTCTTCATCCAGACAGCCTTTTCTATCTTCATCCATCCGGCTCGGAGCGGGTCCATCCTGAAGACATCCAGCATGGAGCTCCTCTTCAATATGGTCGCTGCTGTAAACTGGAACTTAAATGCAAGTGACGTCATCCAAGATGGCATCCCTTGCATTCCTATTGGCTGAAAGGTTCCAATCAGTCAATAGGATTAGAGCTGCTAAAATCATATTAGCTGTTCCAATCAGCCAATAGGATTTGATCAGCTCTCATCCTATTGGCTGTTCCAATCAGCCAATAGAATTTAGCTCACATCCTATTAGCTGATAGGAACACTTTGTTCACTTTGGCAGCACTCCCACAATATGTGTGCTAATATATAAAAAAAAATTGGTGTGCTTAACCAAACCCCCTTGTTGTTGTATTTCTTAAATAGGGAGCTGACCAAATCCCTTTGGTTAAAGCACACCACAAAGCCCAGGTGTGTTCCAGAGAATGGGATTGTGGTATATATATATAAAGCTAGGGAGTTTCATTCTGTGCAGTCATGATTTGAGGCATAGTACTGCAGTGTTGGAATTCTGTATTTGAATATAAGAATCGAATAACAAATAGCCACTTACAAGATAAAAGAGCAATATGTGCATTGAATGAATCACACAGTTAAAACCATGTAGATTTCTCCAGGCTGTGCTGTCTTAAGATGATCTGTCATGATATTCCCTAACCATAGCCATTTAAACCAAGTGTGAACAAAGATGTGTTGAAGATCCTTGTCAGCAGATCCGGTAACAATGAAAGTTCTCTTTTCGTCTGTATACAATCAGACTTTCTCAAGAGATTAGTGTTCATAAATTGCCCTACCGGCTTTTTAAAAGGGCCAATGTGAATCTGTTATTTTGTGTTGACCGATCATATGCAGGGTCACGTTCCCATGCTTAATACTCTGTCTAAATACAGGTATAATTCAGTGACAGGTATTATTTGGGAGGTCTTACAGCTAAAAATATAAAACATCCAAAATGCAAGAATACAATGTTGTAGAAAGTTATAAAATAATTAGCCATCAACGAAAATGATAATAAATGTAAAATATATACGTGTGAAAACATTTTTTCCCCATACACAGAATAGTTACATTATCGGTGTACACACTGCCCTCTACTGTACACCAGTCTAAGGTATAATTTGCATATCATGAAATAAATCACATATACCCAGATGTCTAATGTGCAACATACTAGAATGCAACAGTGGGGAGTTTTATAAACATGTAGTGTCAAATACAATAAAATACAATATATGTAAAATGTAAAAACTGTTCTGAACATCAATTCATTGAAGCAAACATATTCTGTAACAAAACGCACAAGGAGTACATTGCTTTTACCTTAAGGGGAAATGACCCCTAAAAATGTAACCATGTGAATTATTTGTGCGATGAGACTCCCTAGAGGGTATAGATTACATGAATGCTTGGAGATCTAATTCTATATTCAGTCCTTGTGGGTGCATGGAATCTAATTGGTGTTTACAAAAAGTCTCTCATATGCACAATTTTAAAGAGAAATATATCTGGAATAGTAACCCATTTTCAGAAAACCTTATGAAATATTTCAGCTATATTGATGATATTGTCATTATTTGGAAAGGATCACAATCAGATAGCGAGAGATTCATTAAACATATGAACAGCAATAACCATAATCTTAAATTTGTCTCTAAAATAGACAACACAAATGTCGAATTCTTAGATCTCCATTTATTTATTGATACAAATAACAGAGTAGCTGTTAAAAATGATCAGAAACCCAAAGATAAGAATGGGTTCCAAAAGGCTAATAGTGGCCATCTACCAAGATGGAAAATGAATATCCCTCTTGGTCAGTATCAGAGGATTAAGAGAAATTGCACAAGAGAGAGTGATTACAACATGGAAGCCTTATTATTAGATAAGAGATTTATTGAGAAGGGCTATGATGCAAACACCTTAGAGAGAGACAAAAATGAAGTTAAAGGGACAGTCTACCATAGAATTGTTATTGTTTTAAAAGATAGATAATCCCTTTATTACTCATTCCTCAGTTTTGCATAACCAACACAGTTATATTAATGTACTTTTTACCTTTGTGATTACCTTGTATCTAGGAACCTTCTTCCAGCCCCCTGATCACATGACTGTGACTGTTTATTATCTATTGTCTTAAATTTAGCATTGTATTGTGCTAGATCTTAAATAACTGTCTGTGCCTGAATACAGTGTTATCTATATAGCCCACGTGTACTTTCTGTCTCTTTGTGTTGAAAAGAGATTTAAAAAGCATGTGATAAGAGGCAGCCCTCAAAGGCTTAGAAATTAGCATATGAGCCTACCTATGTTTAGTTTAAACTAAGAATACCAAGAGAAAAAAGCAAATTTGATGATAAAAGTAAATTGGAAAGTCGATTAAAATTAAAAGTCCTATCTGAATAATGAAAGTTTAATTTATACTTGACTGTCCCTTTAAAGAAATTAATAGAGAGTCACTTTTAAAACCTAAAGAAAATAAGAAAAATATGAACAACATTCATGAAAACAGGAATGTGCGTTTCATCACGACTTTCAATCAGGGAAGTAGGGACATACACAACATTTTAATGAAATATTGGGGAACCCTAAAAGCTGACCCCATTTTGAGGGTTTCATTAGATGATAAACCCCTGGTCACTTTTAGAAAAAACAAGGACCTTAAAAACATTTTGACTCCCACCAAACTGTGTAGCAAAAACAGCCCACATTTAGATAGAACTACAAACTGGTTACAACAAAAAACAGGTACATATAGATGTGGTGTAGCAAGGTGTGGTATGTTTAGCCAAATAGTAAAAAGGGGATACTTTCTATAACTCTGATAGGTCCAAAAAATTCCAAGCAAAGTATAAATGTATGTGTAGTTCAACATACGTGGTATATCTTTTAACATGCAGCTGCAATTTGATCTATGTAGGCAGAACAAAGAGACATGCACGTACACGTTTTAACGAACATGCTAATAATATATCAAATGGGTTAACTACACATAGTGTATCCGAACATTTTCAAATCCATCACAATTCGAACCCTGCAAGTCTGAGAATAAGGGTCACAGACTGGATACATGTGCACAAATTTACGAACAGACTATTAGCTTTACGGTGCAGAGAGACTTTTTGGATACAACAATTATATTCCATGCATCCACAAGGACTGAATATAGAACTAGATCTACGATCATTTATGTAATCTATACCCTCTAGGGAGTCTCATTGCACAATTAATTCACTAAGGCCTAGATTTGGAGTTTGACGGTAGCCGTGAAAACCAGCGTTAGAGGCTCATAACGCTGGTTTTAGGCTACCTCCGGTATTTGGAGTCACTCAAAAAAGGGTCTAACGCTCACTTTTCAGCCGCGACTTTACCATACCGCAGATCCCCTTACGTCAATTGCGTATCCTATCTTTTCAATGGGATTTTTCTAACTCCGGTATTTAGAGTCGTGTCTGAAGTGAGCGTTAGAAATCTAACGACAAAATTCCAGCCGCAGAAAAAAGTCAGTAGTTTAGAGCTTTCTGGGCTAACGCCGGTTCATAAAGCTCTTAACTACTGTACTCTAAAGTACACTAACACCCATAAACTACCTATGTACCCCTAAACCGAGGCCCCCCCACATCGCCGCCACTCGATTAAATTTTTTTAACCCCTAATCTGCCGACTGCCACCTACGTTATCCTTATGTACCCCTAATATGCTGCCCCTAACACCGCCGACCCCTATATTATATTTATTAACCCCTAATATGCCCCCCTCAATGTCGCCTCCACCTGGCTACACTTATTAACCCCTAATCTGCCGAGCGGACCGCACAGCTACTATAATAAAGTTATTAACCCCTAATCTGCCTCACTAACCCTATAATAAATAGTATTAACCCCTAATCTGCCCTCCCTAACATCGCCGACACCTAACTTCAATTATTAACCCCTAATCTGCCGACCGGAGCTCACCGCTATTCTAATAAATGTATTAACCCCTAAAGCTAAGTCTAACCCTAACACTAACACCCCCCTAAGTTAAATATAATTTAAATCTAACGAAATTAATTAACTCTTATTAAATAAATTATTCCTATTTAAAGCTAAATACTAACCTGTAAAATAAATCCTAATATAGCTACAATATAAATTATAATTATATTATAGCTATTTTAGGATTAATATTTATTTTTCAGGTAACTTTGTATTTATTTTAACCAGGTACAATAGCTATTAAATAGTTAAGAACTATTTAATAGCTAAAATAGTTAAAATAATTACAAAATTACCTGTAAAATAAATCCTAACCTAAGTTACAATTAAACCTAACACTATACTATCATTAAATTAATTAAATAAAATACCTACAATTACCTACAATTAAATCTAACACTACACTATCAATACATTAATTAAATACAATACCTACAAATAACTACAATGAAATAAACTAACTAAAGTACAAAAAATAAAAAAGAACTAAGTTACAAAAAATAAAAAAATATTTACAAACATAAGAAAAATATTACAACAATTTTAAACTAATTACACCTACTCTAAGCCCCCTAATAAAATAACAAAGACCCCCAAAATAAAAAATGCCCTACCCTATTCTAAATTACTAAAGTTCAAAGCTCTTTTACCTTACCAGCCCTGAAGAGGGCCCTTTGCGGGGCATGCCCCAAGAAGTTCAGCTCTTTTGCCTGTAAAGAAAAACATACAATACCCCCCCCAACATTAAAACCCACCACCCACATACCCCTAATCTAACCCAAACCCCCCTTAAATAAACCTAACACTAAGCCCCTGAAGATCATCCTACCTTGTCTTCACCTCACCGGGTATCACCGATCGGTCCTGGCTCCAAAATCTTCATCCAACCCAAGCGGGGGCTGGCGATCCATCATCCGGTGGCTGAAGAGGTCCAGAAGAGGCTCCAAAGTCTTCATCCTATCCGGGAAGAAGAGTAGATCCGGACCGGCAACCATCATCTACCAAGCGGCATCTTCTATCTTCATCCGATGAGGACCGGGTCCATCCTGAAGACCTCCACCGCGGACCCATCTTCATCCGGCGACGTCCAACTGAAGAATGACGGTTCCTTCAGCCAATCAGAATATTCCTACCTTAATTCCGATTGGCTGATAGAATCCTATCAGCCAATTGGAATGCGAGGGACGCCATCTTGGATGACGTCCCTTAAAGGAACCGTCATTCTTCAGTTGGACGTCGCCGGATGAAGATGGGTCCGCGGTAGAGGTCTTCAGGATGGAGCCGGTCCTCATCGGATGAAGATAGAAGATGCCGCTTGGAAGATGATGGTTGCCGGTCTGTATCTACTCTTCTTCCCGGATAGGATGAAGACTTTGGAGCCTTTTCTGGACCTCTTCAGCCACCGGATGATGGATCGCCAGCCCCCGCTTGGGTTGGATGAAGATTTTGGAGCCAGGACTGATCGGTGATACCCAGTGAGGTGAAGACAAGGTAGGATGATCTTCAGGGGCTTAGTGTTAGGTTTATTTAAGGGGGGTTTGGGTTAGATTAGGGGTATGTGGGTGGTGGGTTGCAATGTTGGGGGGGGGTATTGTATGTTTTTTTTTACAGGCAAAAGAGCTGAACTTCTTGGGGCATGCCCCACAAAGGGCCCTATTCAGGGCTGGTAAGGTAAAAGAACTTTGAACTTTAGTAATTTAGAATAGGGTAGGGCATTTTTTATTTTGGGGGTCTTTGTTATTTTATTAGGGGGCTTAGAGTAGGTGTAATTAGTTTAAAATTGTTGTAATATTTTTTTATGTTTGTAAATATTTTTTTATTTTTTGTAACTTAGTTCTTTTTTATTTTTTGTACTTTAGTTAGTTTATTTCATTGTAGTTATTTGTAGGTATTGTATTTAATTAATGTATTGATAGTGTAGTGTTAGGTTTAATTGTAGGTAATTGTAGGTATTTTATTTAATTAATTTAATGATAGTATAGTGTTAGGTTTAATTGTAACTTAGGTTAGGATTTATTTTACAGGTAATTTTGTAATTATTTTAACTATTTTAGCTATTAAATAGTTCTTAACTATTTAATAGCTATTGTACCTGGTTAAAATAAATACAAAGTTACCTGTAAAATAAATATTAATCCTAAAATAGCTATAATATAATTATAATTTATATTGTAGCTATATTAGGATTTATTTTACAGGTAAGTATTTAGCTTTAAATAGGAATAATTTATTTAATAAGAGTTAATTAATTTCGTTAGATTTAAATTATATTTAAGTTAGGGGGGTGTTAGGGTTAGGGTTAGACTTAGCTTTAGGGGTTAATACATTTATTAGAATAGCGGTGAGCTCCGCTCGGCAGATTAGGGGTTAATAAGTGTAGGCAGGTGGAGGCGACGTTGAGGGGGGCAGATTAGGGCTTAATAAATATAATATAGGGGTCGGCGGTGTTAGGGGCAGCAGATTAGGGGTACATAAGGATAACTTAAGTAGCGGCGCTTTGCGGTCGGCAGATTAGGGGTTAATTATTGTAGGTAGCTGGCTGCGACGTTGTGGGGGGCAGGTTAGGGGTTAATAAATATAATATAGGGGTCGGCGGTGTTAGGGGCAGCAGATTAGGGGTACATAAGGATAATGTAAGTAGCGGCGGTTTACGGAGCGGCAGATTAGGGGACAAAAATAATATGCAGGGGTCAGCAATAGCGGGGGCGGCAGATTAGGGGTTAATAAGTGTAAGGCTAGGGGTGTTTAGACTCGGGGTACATGTTAGAGTATTAGGTGCAGACGTAGGAAGTGTTTCCCCATAGCAAACAATGGGGCTGCGTTAGGAGCTGAACGCGGCTTTTTTGCAGGTGTTAGGTTTTTTTTCAGCTCAAACAGCCCCATTGTTTCCTATGGGGGAATCTTGCACGAGCACGTTTTTGAGGCTGGCCGCGTCCGTAAGCAACTCTGGTATCGAGAGTTGAAGCTGTGTTAAATATGCTCTACGCTCCTTTTTTGTAGCCTAACGCAGCCTTTATGTGGACTCTCAATACCAGAGTTATTTTTATGGTGCGGCCAGAAAAAAGCCAGCGTTAGCTACGCGGGTCCTTACCGACAAAACTCTAAATCTAGCCGTAAGATAACCATACCTTACCACTCCAATATTGGAGCTTGCTTCCATACGCACATTGGTTACATTTTAGGGGTTATTTTCCTTAAGGTACAAGCAATGTATTCCTTGTACGTTTGTTTTGCTACAGAATATGTTTGCTTTAATGAATTGATGTTCAGAACAGTTTTTACATTTTATATATATATTGTATTTTATTGTATTTGACACTACATGTTTATAAAACTCACCACTGTTGAATTCTAGTATGTTGCACATTAGACATCTGGGTATACTCTGTTAAAGTTAATTTGTCACATATCTTGCAAAACTGCATTCCTCTAATATGGATACTTAGCAGCATTATTACACACAAATATCTTACCAGCAACATTTGTCTTTAATCTTCACATGCTGATGATTAGAGCATAGAGAAAGGGGGACATAACCACTGCACACTGGAATGATTAACTTTTACATCGATACCCATATATGCATTGTTTTTAACTTTTTAATTTTTGAACATATTATGTGATTTATTTCACGATATGCAAATTATATCTTAGATGGGTGTACAGTAGAGGGCTGTGTGTACACTGATAATTCTGTGTATGGGGAAAAAATGTTTTCACGCGTATATATTTTACATTTATTATCATTTTTGTTGATGGTTAATTATTCTATAACTTTCTACAACATTGTATTTTTGCATTTTGGATGTTTTATATTTTTAGCTGTAACACCTCCCAAATAATACCTTTCACTGATTTCTACCTGTTATTAGACTAAGTATTAAGCATGGGAACGTGACCCTGCATATGATTGGCCACCACAACATAACAGATTCACATTGGCCCTTTTAAAAAGCCGGTAGGGCAATTCATGAACACTAATCTCTTGAGAAAGTCTGATTGTATACGGACAAAATGCGTAGAGAACTTTCATCGTTACCGGATCTGCTGACAAGGATCTTCAAAACATCTTCATTCACACTTGGTTTAAATGGCTATGGTGAGGGAATATCGTAACAGATTGTCTTAAGACAGCATGGACCGGAGAAATCTACATGGTTTTAACTGTGTGATTAATTCAATGCACATATTGCTTTTTTATCTTGTAAGTGGCTATTTGTTATTTTGCACACTTATTTTTTTAATAAATGACCTGTACCTAGTTGTTTTGCGCTTGTACTTTCTCTTTTTCCAGTTTATCTCGATCAAGTGGACCAAGAAAAATATCCACTAATACCTCAGGCTGCAACCATTCCCTAGGGGTCTTACAAAGGTGACGGAGAAAACTGAGGATTAGAGTGGTTTACCTCTGCGGCACTTCAATACACATCTATTCCAGATACACCTACTTCTTTCTCCTACATTGGCCAGCGCGAATACCAACATCCCTTGTCTTTCCTAGTGTATAATGCATGTATTGCTTTACAAAAGGAGTTCGGCAGGCCAAATACTATAACATATATTCCCATCTTACCCTTTTGAATGCCTTCTTGGCATCCATTGACAGGGTAAGTAGCAGCCAACGCATATTGTTGGAGCCCTGCCTTCCCAATATAAAACCAACCTGGTCTAGGTTTATAAAAGAGGGGATTTTTGGTCCGAGTCTAGAAGCTAGAATTTTAGCATACATTTTGATATCCAAAATAGTCTATAGCTATGCCTCATTGAAAAATCTAAAAAGGATTTGGGACATTTCTTTAGAAAACATTTTATAGAATAGGGCTGTGAAGTCATCTCGGCATGGAGCTTTACGAGATCTGAGAGTAGAAATAGCAAGTTCCACCTATTCTCTGGAAAGGGGACTATAGAGGTCAGACTTTAGCATCTTCATTCAGTGTTGGCAGTTGAAGGGAGGAAATAAATTGTTCAATTGCCTGAATAGGATCCCTTTGATTATTGGGATCCTTTTCAAGGTTCTAAAGCAACTCATAGTAACTTACAAACGCTTGACCTATAGCTCTTGTAGACCCTTTCTAGTGGTTGTCCTGATGAATGGGATATGTCGCTATTGAGTGTGTAGGGCTAATAGGCAGTAAGCTTTGTTTCCTTTGAAGTAGCAGTGTTGTTGGAGAGTCTGAAGATTCTCTTGTACTCTCAATTCCTCTCTTAAAGTGATCACCCAGCAAATAAGCCCTCTCTGATCTGCAATAGAATAGTTTGGATTCTATTTATTTGATGTTTCAAGTGATCTAAGATAGCTATATAAATACAGGGAGTGCAGAATTATTAGGCAAGTTGTATTTTTGAGGATTAATTTTATTATTGAACAACAACCATGTTCTCAATGAACCCAAAAAACTCATTAATATCAAAGCTGAATAGTTTTGGAAGTAGTTTTTAGTTTGTTTTTAGTTATAGCTATTTTAGGGGGATATCTGTGTGTGCAGGTGACTATTACTGTGCATAATTATTAGGCAACTTAACAAAAAACAAATATATACCCATTTCAATTATTTATTTTTACCAGTGAAACCAATATAACATCTCAACATTCACAAATATACATTTCTGACATTCAAAAACAAAACAAAAACAAATCAGTGACCAATATAGCCACCTTTCTTTGCAAGGACACTCAAAAGCCTGCCATTCATGGATTCTGTCAGTGTTTTGATCTGTTCACCATCAACATTGCGTGCAGCAGCAACCACAGCCTCCCAGACACTGTTCAGAGAGGTGTACTGTTTTCCCTCCTTGTAAATCTCACATTTGATGTTGGACCACAGGTTCTCAATGGGGTTCAGATCAGGTGAACAAGGAGGCCATGTCATTAGATTTTCTTCTTTTATACCCTTTCTTGCCAGCCACGCTGTGGAGTACTTGGACGCGTGTGATGGAGCATTGTCCTGCATGAAAATCATGTTTTTCTTGAAGGATGCAGACTTCTTCCTGTACCACTGCTTGAAGAAGGTGTCTTACAGAAACTGGCAGTAGGACTGGGAGTTGAGCTTGACTCCATCCTCAACCCGAAAAGGCCCCACAAGCTCATCTTTGATGATACCATCCCAAATCAGTACTCCACCTCCACCTTGCTTGCGTCTGAGTCGGACTGGAGCTCTCTGCCCTTTACCAATTCAGCCACGGGCCCATCCATCTGGCCCATCAAGACTCACTCTCATTTCATCAGTCCATAAAACCTTAGAAAAATCAGTCTTGAGATATTTCTTGGCCCAGTCTTGACGTTTCAGCTTGTGTGTCTTGTTCAGTGGTGGTTGTCTTTCAGTCTTTCTTACCTTGGCCATGTCTCTGAGTATTGCACACTTTGTGCTTTTGGGCACTCCAGTGATGTTGCAGCTCTGAAATATGGCCAAACTGGTGGCAAGTGGCATCTTGGCAGCTGCACGCTTGACTTTTCTCAGTTCATGGGCAGTTATTTTGCGCCTTGGCTTTTCCACACGCTTCTTGCGACCCTGTTGACTATTTTGAATGAAACGCTTGATTGCTCAATGATCACGCTTCAGAAGCTTTGCAATTTTAAGAGTGCTGCATCCCTCTACAAGATATCTCACTATTTTTGACTTTTCTGAGCCTGTCAAGTCCTTCTTTTGACCCATTTTGCCAAAGGAAAGGAAGTTGCCTAATAATTATGCACACCTGATATAGGGTGTTGATGTCATTAGACCACACCCCTTCTCATTACAGAGATGCACATCACCTAATATGCTTAATTGGTAGTAGGCTTTCGAGCCTATACAGCTTGGAGTAAGACAACATGCATAAAGAGGATGATGTGGTCAAAATACTCATTTGCCTAATAATTCTGCACTCCCTGTAGGCGCTAGCAGTAGACCTCTCTTTACGCAGTTGCAATGCTTTTTTGATGAAATTACCTCTGAGGAATGCCTTTGTTGCTGCCCACAAAGTAGACATGTCCGTTTCTCCATTATCTTTGAGAAAAAGAGAATCAAGAATGGTAGAGGAGGTGTCTACAACTGCTGGACCTGAAATGAATGACTCTGGTAACTTCCAGGTTGGGGGTCCTTCTAAAGAATATGGGCTAAAGAGCTCAATTGAAACCATATCATGGTCCGATCAGGGGGAAAAACAATATGTGAACTATGTAACACATCTAGGGGCCAAGAATTACAAAGTAGATTATCTAATCTAGAGTTGGAAAGATTTGGCTTTGAAAAGAAAGTGTAAACCCTCTCTTGTAAAAGTTGAGATCCCACATTAGATTGAAGTCCCCCCATCAATTAGTAGGTGTCCCCTTTTAACTCAAAATAGCACAGGGAGTAATTTCTTAAGAAAAGCTACCTGGCATAAAGGGATAGAAGAGTAAATTGGATATCATCTAGTTTGCAAACTAAAATGAGGAACCTACATTCTGGGTTTCTCTCTATAAATTGTATGTCACAGGTTACGGAACTGTGTACTAAAATTACTACATCTCTTTTTTTAGTCAAAAAGGATGCCGTTTCACACACTGGAAAAGTGTTAGAGTTTCTAAAAAACAGTGAATCAGAAGTCCAGTGTGTTTCCTGGACCAAGTCAACCTTAATATTGTATTTTATAAAGTATCTGGCAAACAAACTTCTCTTGGTAGGATAATTTTACCCCTGAGTATTCAGTGTTGCAAACTTACGTGCAGCCATATGTTACATGTATAAAAGGGAGATTGGTGTCAGAAAGTGAAAACCCAATCCCTTGGTTGTGGGGGGGGGGGGGGGAGAAGGGGAGTGGTGCCTGCACTTTTCAGTTTTGGTTTGGAAAGATAATGTTGGTCAAGAAGGGTATTGTCTAGCATAAACCCTCCCATCATGTGATCTAGCTAATAATTTTACCAACTAGAACAGCAATGTATGGGGGGGGGGTACAAATATAAGCAATTCCCCCATAGCCAGCCTATATGTAGGGAAGAAAAAACATACAATAAACATAATTCAAAACCATAATAACAATAACTTGTGCACAATAGACTACTGAAATAACAAATGTAGAACTGTCTTAGAATAGTACATCCATTAAAAAAGGTTAGGCTCATAAAATGAGAAGGGAGGTTAGAAGGGGAGAGCTAAACACAGAGGTAGGGAACCCTCACTAGTGAAAAAAATAAAGGGGGTGATATGATAGGGTTAATAATCAGAGGGAGAGAGAGAGGGACAAAGGAGGGGAGGCAAGACAACATAGGCATACTATTCATTTATAATGACAAATATTTAGATTAAATCTCTAAAATAATTGGGCCTATTGAGAACACACAGACCAACCATAATTAAATCAATAGACTATAGAATGGTTTTAGTCTGCGTTAACTTCAAAGAATGAGATAATAATATGGCATCAGACGTATATGTTCCCAAGGGACAAAAAAACAAAATGCTCAGCAAAGGATTCAGCTGGTAAGTTCTTTCCCCTTCTTAAGAGAGGGAGGTGGTCTCTTCTTGGTCTGCTTAGCTCTAGGCTCAAACTGTTTCTATTCTGGGGCACTTGCCTTCAATATGATGGGCAGGGGTGTCTGAGAAGTTCCCATTTTTGAAAAAGTTATTTCACTTGCTGTGGTATGGAAATCACAAATTGTTGGTTATTCTTGATGATGAATAAAAGGTCAGGAAAATCTCCATATATATTTTATTCCATGGGACCTTAGAATCTTGGTGAAGTCCAAAAATTACTTTCATAACTGCAGAGTGTGGGGGAAAGATCTGTAAAGTTTCAAATTTACTAGCAAGTGCACCCCTATTACCTGCTCTCAAAAAGTAAAGTAATATAACCTTGCTACTTTATATTTTGGATTGTCATTAGAGAGGGATCTCAATCTATTCGCTCTATGGACTCTGTCAATCAAGGATTTAGAGTCTGTGATCTCTCCTAGGGCTGTAGTGAAGAGTTCTTTTAAGTAGACAGGTAGATCTTGAGGTAGTACAGACTCTGGCACACCCCTCACCCTGATGTTGTTTCACCTAGATCTGTCCTCTAGATCCACTAACTTGGCCTCAAGTGAAGATATATGATCTTCCAAGATTTGTGTGTAGAAAATCAGATTTGAATGATCCATTATTAAATCTTCTTGCTTTCGCTCCAGTGAGTCAGAATGCTCGCCAATTGAAGCAATATCTCTTTTGAGCTCAGTGCAAAATTCATCAAATCTTTTAGTAAGTGAATCATGGTGAACAACCAAAATGGTTTTAAAGGTACAGTCTAGTCCAAAACAAACTTTCATTATTCAGGGCATGTAATTTTAAACAATTTTCCAATTTACTTCTATCACCAATTTTGCTTTGTTCTTTTGATATTCTTAATTGAAAGCTAAATCTAGGAGGTTCATATGCTAATTTCTAAGCTCTTGAAGTCCGCATCTTAGCTCAGGGCATTTTGACAGTTGTTTGCCACTAGAGGGTGCTAGTTCATGTGTTTCATATAGATAACACTGTGCTCACGCATGTGGAGTTCCTAGGAGCCAGCACTGATTGGCTAAAATGCAAGTCTGTCAAAAGATCTGATTCAATGGGCAGTTTGCAGAAGCTTAGATACTAGATAATCAGAGAGGTAAAAAGTTTATTAATATAACTGTGTTGGTTATTGAAAACTAGGGAATAGGTAATAAAGGGATTAATAAATATTCTAGTATAGACTGTCCCTTTAACACTGTCAATAAGTTTATTGGTAGGCACCCCTAGATCCTCACAATGGCCCCGATGATTAAAAATTCTACAAGGCGCCAAAATATTCCAAAGGATCTGCCGATATGTTGAGCAAGCCAGTCAAAATATTCCAAGCATCCGACATAGAAAAATTGCAGAGAGGCGCTTACTATACATGGCATTAGTCAGTGATGCTGGCTATAGAAAACACCCAGCATCACACCCCATAATGGCTTTGTATAGTAAAGTATCCTTTTAAATACAACTGCCAAGTCTAACCATTAATCCTAATACCCATATACCGAAGTTCCCCACAATTTCAAACTAACACTACACTAATAAAGATACCCACTGCAAGTATCTATCCTTTTAACCCCTAAACCACCACATACCAGCTATAAGTACCTATCTTATTTACCCCTATACCTCCACTAGCCCACCACACGTACTATCCTATTAAACCCTATACTGTCACATACCCACAACAAGTACTATCCAATTAATTCCTATACCACCACATACCCACCCCAAGTATTTTCCTATTAACCTCTATACTACCACTAGCTCAATGCAAGTAATATCCTATTAACCCCTATACCGCCACAACTCCCAAAGCAAACTAACCCTACTCTACCTAACACCTAACCCCCCTCTAAACTAAACCCCTTAAAGGGACAGTCTAGTATAAATTAAACTTTCATTTTTCAGATAGAACTTTTAATTTTAATCAACTTTCCAATTTATTTTTATCATCAAATGTGCTTTTTTCTCTTGGTATTCTTAGTTTAAACTGAACATAGGTAGGCTCATATGCTAATTTCGAAGCCTTTGAGGGCTGCCTCTTATCACATGATTTTTAAATCTCTTTTCAAAACAAAGAGACAGAAAGTACACGTGGGCCATATAGATAATACTGTGTTCAGGCACAGGGGGTTATTTAAGATCTAGCACAAAACAATACTAAATTTAAAGGGACAGTAAAGTCAAAAGTAAACTTTCATGAATCAGATAGGGCATGCAATTTTAAACAACTTTCCAATTTACTTTTATCATCAAATTTGCTTTGTTCCCTTGGTGGTATTTTTGAAAAGCTAAACCTAGCTAGGCTCAAACTGATTTCTAAACAGTTGAAAACCGCCTCCTAGCTCATAGCATTTTGAAGTTTTTCACAGTTAGACTGTGCTAGTTCACATGTGTCATATAGATAACATTGTGCTCACTCCCGTGAAGTTATTTAGGAGTCTTCACTGATTGACTACACTGCATGTCTGTCAAAGGCACTTAGATAAGGAGGCTGTCTGCAGAGGCTTAGATACAAGGTAATCACAGAGGTAAAAAGCATATTAATATAACTGTGTTGGCTATGCAAAAACGGGAACTGGGTAATAAAGGGATTATCTATCTTTTTAAATAAGACATTTTTTGGTGTAGACTGTCCCTTTAAGACAATAAATAATAAACAGTCACAGTCATGTGATCAGGGGGCTGGAAGAAGGTTCCTAGATACAAGGTAATCACAGAGGTAAAAAGTATATTAATATAACTGTGTTGGTTGTGCAAAACTGGGGAATGGGTAATAAAGGGATTATCTATCTTTTAAAACAATACCAATTCTATGATAGACTGTCCCTTTAAGTTAATTTAAAAAAAAAGAAAAAATCTGTTACTTAAAAAAAAAAATCTAAGTTACTTTGAAATATTAAAAGTAAACTGCCCTAGATATATTTCAGCTTTTTTACAAATAAAAACAATTACAAAACCTTTCAATACAAGTAACTCCAATCCCCCAAAAAATAAAATCTACCTAAAAAAAAAACCTATCCTAGAAAATATAAGTTACAATAAAAGAGCCTATTCTTTAAAATAAAAAACACCCCAAAAAAGTCCTAACTAACCCCAGTAGTTGTATTCACTGTTCCAGTACCTATTGATCTGGTGTTGGGCTCCTGGAAATGCTCCGCAATCTTCATCTTCATCAGGTGCCCTCTTCATTACAGCTCCTGGTGATGGGGGCCCATCTTCTCGGTATGAAAAGCAGGGCTTGTGGAAGAGAGCTAAAGAAAAGAAGATGCGGAGCGGAGGCAGCGGAAGACGCCACAGAAGTCCACCTCGGCCCTATATTTTCTTTTCTTCTGGTCTCTTCCATGAGCCCTGCTCTTCATGTAGTCGCCACCCCACACAATACATTTCTGGAAGCGCGGAACCCCTTTATATTAGCCTATAGCAAGAAAGTTTTTAATTTTAAATTCTAATTATCCTTTTCTATTGGATGATTATAATTTAAAATTATTATTTTTTTTGCTATTAGCTGATTAAAATCAGCCGATAGGGATTGACTGATTTAAAATCAGCCATTCGGAATGTAGTACACCTATATAAAGGAGTTCTGTGCTTCCGGAACTTCAGTGTGCAGCGGTGACTGCACAAAGAGCAGGGCTCATGGAAAAGAGTCAAAGAAAAGAACACGCAAAGCTGAGGCAGTGGAAGAGGCCACTGAAGTCTGCTTTTGTGAAGATGGGCCCCAAGCGCCAGGACAAAGAGGGCCCAAAAAGAACCCAGATTTTGGAATGGTGAGTATGACTTTTAACTTTTATTTTTTTTAGGATAGTTTAGGTAGATTTTTATTATTTTGGGGGGTGGGGGTTACTTATATAGTAGATGGGGGTTTTGTAATTTTTTATTTGTAAAATAGCTGAAATACCTGTTTGGGGGTTAATTAGATGATAATTTATGCTTAGCATTTAGTAGACTTTAATCACCTAACCACCCTTCATACCTTTATAGGGGTTGATTAGTTAATTATTGATGCTAAGCATGCAGTAGGCGGCAGCAGGGTCGGCTCCAAGGGGGGGCTTTGGGGGGCAATGCCCACCCAAATGGAATGCTGTGCCCCCTCAAAACACAGGATTTGTTAAAATATTGTTTTTAAAATTGTTTTACTTAATTTTTTTTATTTTTTTGCCCCGCAACTTTTCTGGGGGCGGGGCCCTTGTGCACGCTCAAATGTGCAGTCAGTCACATCTCAGACTCTCAGCCTGTTGCCGCAGCTCATCAAAAAATAGATTAATTGGTGCAGCTCAGCCAGAAGCTTTTCCTATTGGCTGGCTGCTTTTGGCGCGCACATTTGCTCTGAGTCTGAGCCCTGACTGCACGCAGACAGCCGTGCCGGAGCAGAGGAATTTTCAGAAACATGCATCGACAGATGCAGATGATAAGGTAAGAGCTATTATTAAAAAAATAAAGCATTTTGGTATGTTGCGAGCTGATGATAAATTGGTAGACATAGTTGATGATGGCCTGAGAAGCTCTTATAGAAGAGCCAGCACAATAGGGAATAAGGTTTCCCCCTCTCAGCTTAAAAGTGATAGAACAACCATGAGTTCATGGTTAACACATAGAGGAATGTTCAGATGTGGCCACAGGAAATGTAAACCCTGTGACCATGTGGACATATCATCCACCTTTGCCTCAAGCTCAAACGGAAAAACTTTTGAAATAGAACGGTGTCTGAATTGCTCCTCAACATACGTGATATACATGATAGAATGCACCCAGTGTAGGGTGCAATACATAGGTCTCACCACCAGAGATATCAGATTGCGTATTAGGGAGCATTTTAGCACTATTTCCATCGGCAGAGCTACTACACCCATTGTGAATCACTTTTCAATCAAACACCAAAAAGATCTGTCTTTTTTCAAGTGGAAAGCAATTGAACAGGTGCTCACCCCCAAGAGAGGAGGAGACTGAGAGAATCTCCTCTATAAAAGAGAAATGTTTTGGATTTTCCACCTGGAAACAAGGTTTCCAGGAGGACTAAATTCCCAATATGACCTAATCAATTATTGGGAGTGATATTTCTACATTCATGTGGAATATCAGATTATATTCAATCCATTTTTAATATATTCCACTCCATTATATTTCTCCTCATACATTCATACTAGCTCAAGCACCTTGTTCATATGAATATAGTGACACTCAGCTCATGGGGTACACTCTACTTATGCACTTACCTATATATATTTATTTATAGTTTTACTAGCTTAAATATACGGCCAATCAGATATGGTAACAATCAGCTCATACAGTATGTTTTATCTATGTACTTATCAATTGATTGGTGCTAGTTTCTCTTTAAATCAGTGCAGGCTTTTGACAAAGATACTTAATTAGTATTATGAACTTAGTTTAGTTTAATCTGTAGGACACTCATTCAAGAAGTGATACACCTTTATTAGTCCATCTTCTGACTAACAGTTAGTCTGATCACATTACAGATTTTACATTTCTTAACTAGAAATCGTTTAGGGTATCTAAGCACTGTATTAGTTTTTGTGCAATAGTTTTTACCTTACTAGTTCAGATCAGTTTATAAGCACATCATACACTACTAGAAAGTGTAAGATTGAACTTTTTTCGCTTTTCTATGCTTATAGTGTATATGAGGTCTATCTATATCATGGTGTTTATGGAATACTGTCAACAAGCAAAATATCTTTACTGGGATTATTTTATGTTTTGCTATGTGGCATCAATCTATGAATATGTAATTACATATACTTAATTATGGTATAAATGAGATTTGCTTCTTAAAGAGCAATCAGACCTGCCCCATTTGTTTTAACCAATCATGTTATGCCAGTCTCTGTTTAAAAGCACAGCTGTGCTAGGTTTTTAATTAGGCTAAGAGTAAGGCTACGGCCGAAACGCGTAAGCCAGTTACAAGCAGGGACTGATTGCTCCTGTTCTCACATTGTCTTCTATGTCAAGCCAGTTTTGCTACACTGGCGATTTTAAATGATGGATTAATAAAGCATTTGGACTTTTAAACTACAGCACTGGATTCCTGCTCTTTTTTTCAATTCAAGAGCTATTATTAGCCTCCCTCCCCAAGTCCTCTAATACGCTCCCTCCTGCTTAGCTGAATGCCTGTCAGTGTCATTACTGATTTAGTGCGGGTCACAGCCGGTCACATCACACCCCTCCCTGCCTGCATTTACTAACAGATCAATCACATATTTGTTGTATCTGTCCCACTCCCCCGCCCTCTGTTTGTTTATGTTCTTTGGTTTCCATTCCTGAGTGCCTCTCTATCACTGCTCTCCCGACTCCAGTCCTCTTTAGTATTGCTGGGGGTGTGCCCTGAGCGAGGTGCTGCCTAGAATCATGTGTATTGAGCTCAGCAGGTCTAAGCTTTGGTATGTGGGTCCTGTTTATTTCCTGTGTATAGCTGTTCTTTTCTCCCATTACTATCAGGGCATAGTTCTCTCTCTCTGTGACCATCTGATGTCAGGTAACTGTGTTGCCTTTTACAAGTAGCCCCTGCCACTGTATAATGTAAATTCACTTATTAGTTTCAGTACTAATTGTCTTCAGTAGTTACTTTCAATTCTCTGCAGTCTCTTTTTAATAAGAAATCACTATGTTATTATGGAGATCTCACATTGCTTTGTCTATGTGCTGTCTGTGCTCAGGGCAGTCTCTTGTTATCACACTATGTGCTGTCTGTGCTCAGGGCAGTCTCTTGTTATCACACTATGTGCTGTCTGTGCTCATGGCAGTCTCTTGTTATCATACTATGTGGGGTCTGTGCTCAGGGCAGTCTCTTGTTATCACACTATGTGCTGTCTGTGCTCAGGGCAGTCTCTTGTTATCACACTATGTGCTGTCTGTGCTCAGGGCAGTCTCTTGTTATCTCACTATGTGCTGTCTCTGTTACCCCCAGCCCAGCTATGTAAGGCAAGTTAATGAGTTCCAGCTCTCCCTCTCCTCTGTTGCAAACATTCCTCCCACATGCAAGGGCTTATTGCTGATTAAAAAACAAACAAAATAAGACATTGCAGGCTGACTTCATCCCATATCCCATTTATATGAATTTAATTTTAATGTCTTGTCCTGGTATTTATTGGTTAGAAAGTTGGTTCCTAAATAATAATAATAAAAAAAGCATTAGCATTGCTATAGTACATTGTGATCTAATAGTGTTACGTGTCAGCTCTAAGGTTTGTTAAAGGTATCAGGAATTTGCCATTTACTGTATGTGCTTGAATACATAACTCTGTGCAGCTTGGCTCATTATATTGCCTGTAGGATGCACACACCTGTGTTATTCATGTGTCCTATTGCTTGTGTGTGCTGTCAGCTGATGGATTGGATGCCATTTCATTATTATTGAGAGCTGTTTATTTAAAAAGTCTGAATTGCTTGACATGTTTTGTTAGTGACACTCGGAAATGCTTTTAATGCAGCTGAATAAACACATCCTAACAATTTGTCTTGCAAAGCCATAAACTGTCTTTATATATATATATATATATATATATATATATATATATATATATATATATATATTCTCATATCTAATCTACAAAATTTCCAGTACCTGACAACCTAGTATCCTCACTGCTATTGCAAACAAAGGAGTTAATTGCATTCGTGGGGGGGGGTGCATGGCTGTTTAGGGGACATGATTGAGATTTGAGAATGAGTTTAAGGGTTATGGATCATGGTGATTAAGGGCTGAATTGTTTTTAAGGAGCTATTGCACTGGGGGTCTCAAGTTTAATGGCTGTGTTTTAGTGCACTGCATAGGATTTAGACTTCATTCTTTTACCTAGGGATTTAGCACATATTCTCCAAATGTTAATAGTGGGTGATACGCCAGCCAGAAGCTTCACTTTCCTGCAGAATATGTAGGTCTGCTCTTATTTTGACTCTCATACATGCTTTGTAAATGCGTGCCCCCTCGTGAAAAAAAAATGCCCCCCCATTTCATTCGTTCTGGAGCCGACCCTGGGCGGCAGGCCTTAATCTCCTAACCACCACCCTATGTCTGTATGGGGGTTGATTAGGTGATTATTGATGTTAATCATGCAGTAGACCTTAATCTTGTAACCACCCCCCATACCTTTATGGGGGTTGATTAGGTGGTTATTGATGTTGAGCATGCAGTAGGCCTTAATCTCCTAACTACCCCCTATACCTGCATGGAGGTTGATTGGGTGATAAGGCTAGCTTAAGGGTTAATAGTGCATGTATCTACAATTTTTAAAATATTATCGGCTAGATTTAGAGTTTTGTCGGTAACGACCCGCGTAGCTAACGCTGGCTTTTTTTCCCCCGCACCTTTTAAATACCAATACCAGCGGTGCTTACGGACGCGGCCAGCTTCAAAAACGTGCTCGTGCACGATTCCCCCATAGGAAACAATGGGGCAGTTTGAGCTGCAAAAAATCAGCGTTCAGCTCCTAACGCAGTCCCATTGTTTCCTATAGGGAAACAGTTTCTAAGTCTGCACCTAACACCCTAACATTAACCCCGAATCTAAACACCCCTAACCTTAAACTTATTAACCCCTAATCTGCCGCCCCCGCTATCGCTGACACCTGCATATTTTTTTTAACCCTTAATCTGCCGCTACGTACACCGCCGCAACCTACCTTTCCCTATGTACCCCTAATCTGCTGCCCCTAACACAGCCGACCCCTATATTATATTTATTAACCCCTAATCTGCCCCCCCCCAAGTCGCTGCTACCTACATACAATTATTAACCCCTAATCTGCCGACCGGACCTAATAAAGTTATTAACCCCTAAAGCTAAGTCTAACCCTAACACCCCCCTAAGTTAAATATAATTTAAATCTAACAAAATAAATTAACTCTTATTAAATAAATTAATCCTATTTAAAGCTAAATACTTACCTGTAAAATAAACCCTAGTATAGCTACAATATAAATAATAATTATATTGTAGCTATTTTAGGATTTATATTTATTTTACAGGCAACTTTGTATTTATTTTAACTAGGTACAATAGCTATTAAATAGTTAATAACTATTTAATAGCTACCTAGTTAAAATAATTACAAAATTACTTGTAAAATAAATCCTAACCTAAGTTACAATTAAACCTAACACTACACTATCAATAAATTAATTAAATAAAATACCTACAATTATCTACAATTAAACCTAACACTACACTATCAATAAATTAATTACATACAAATACCTGCAAATAAATACAATTACATAAACTAACTAAAGTATAAAAAATAAAAAAATAACTAATTTACAAAAAATAAAAAAAGAACTAAGTTACAAAAAATAAAAAAAATATTTACAAACATTATAAAAATATTACAACAATGTTATGCTAATTACACCTACTCTAAGCCCCCTAATAAAATAAGAAATCCCCCCAAAATAAAAAAATGCCCTACCCTATTCTAAAATACAAATAGAAAAGCTATTTTACCTTACCAGCCCTTAAAAGGGCCTTTTGCGGGGCATGCCCCAAAGAATTCAGCTCTTTTGCCTGGAAAAAAAACATACAATACCCCCCCCCAACATTACAACCCACCACCCACATACCCCTAATCTAACCCAAACCCCCCTTAAATAAACCTAACACTAAGCCCCTGAAGATCTTCCTACCTTATCTTCACCACTCCGGGTATCACCGATCGGTCCAGGCTCCAAAGTCTTCATCCAAGCCCAAGCGGGGGCTGAAGATGTCCATGATCCGGCTGAAGTCTTGGCCCAAGCGGTGGCTGAAGAGGTCCATCATCGGGCAGAAGTCTTCATCCTATCCGGGCAGAAGAGGAGATCCGGACTGGTAGACATCTTCATCCAAGCGGCATCTTCTATCTTCTTCCACCTGACGACGAGCGGCTCCATCTTCAAGACCTCCAGCGCGGATCCATCCTCTTTTTCCGACGTCCTAACACAGAATGAAGGTTCCTTTAAGGGACGTCATCCAAGATGGCATCCCTCGAATTCCGATTGGCTGATAGGATTCTATCAGCCAATCGGAATTAAGGTAGGAAAATTCTGATTGGCTGATGGAATCAGCCAATCAGATTCAAGTTCAATCCGATTGGCTGATCCAATCAGCCAATCAGATTGAGCTCGCATTCTATTGGCTGATCAGAACATCCATCTTGGATGACGTCCCTTAAAGGAACCTTCATTCTGTGTTAGGACGTCGGAAGAAGAGGATGGATCCGCGCCGGAGGTCTTGAAGATGGAGCCGCTCGTCGTCGGATGGAAGAAGATAGAAGATGCCGCTTGGATGAAGCTGTCTACCGGTCCGGATCTCCTCTTCTGCCCTGATAGGATGAAGACTTCTGCCCGATGATGGACCTCTTCAGCCGCCGCTTGGGCCAAGACTTCAGCCGGATCATGGACATCTTCAGCCCCTGCTTGGGCTTGGATGAAGACTTTGGAGCCTGTACCGATCGGTGATACCCGGAGTGGTGAAGATAAGGTAGGAAGATCTTCAGGGGCTTAGCGTTAGGTTTATTTAAGGGGGGTTTGGGTTAGATTAGGGGTATGTGGGTGGTGGGTTGTAATGTTGGGGGGGGGTATTGCATGTTTTTTTTCCAGGCAAAAGAGCTGAATTCTTTGGGGCATGCCCCGCAAAAGGCCCTTTTAAGGGCTGGTAAGGTAAAAGAGCTTTTCTATTTGTATTTTAGAATAGGGTAGGGCATTTTTTTATTTTGGGGGGCTTTGTTATTTTATTAGGGGGCTTAGAGTAGGTGTAATTAGCTTAACATTGTTGTAATATTTTTATAATGTTTGTAAATATTTTTTTATTTTTTGTAACTTAGTTCTTTTTTTATTTTTTGTAATTTAGTTCTTTTTTTATTTTTTATACTTTAGTTAGTTTATGTAATTGTATTTATTTGCAGGTATTTGTATGTAATTAATTTATTGATAGTGTAGTGTTAGGTTTAATTGTAGATAATTGTAGGTATTTTATTTAATTAATTTTATTGATAGTGTAGTGTTAGGTTTAATTGTAACTTAGGTTAGGATTTATTTTACAAGTAATTTTGTAATTATTTTAACTAGGTAACTATTAAATAGTTATTAACTATTTAATAGCTATTGTACCTGGTTAAAATAAATACAAAGTTGCCTGTAAAATAAATATTAATCCTAAAATAGCTACAATATAATTATAATTTATATTGTAGCTATATTAGGATTTATTTTACAGGTAAGTATTTATCTTTAAATAGTAATAATTTATTTAATAAGAGTTAATTTATTTCATTAGATTTAAATTATATTTAATTTAGGGGGGTGTTAGTGTTAGGGTTAGACTTAGCTTTAGGGGTTAATACATTTATTATAGTGTTGGCAAGGTCCGGTCGGCAGATTAGGGGTTAATACTTGAAGTTAGGTGTCGGTGATGTTAGGGAGGGCAGATTAGGGGTTAATACTATTTATTATAGGGTTTTTGAGGTGGGAGTGAGGCGGATTAGGGGTTAATAAGTTTATTATAGTAGCGGTGAGGTCCTGTTGGCAGATAAGGGGTTAATAAGTGTAGGTAGGTGGCAGCGACGCTTGGGTTGGCAGATTAGGGGTTAATAAATATAATATAGGGGTCGGCGGTGTTAGGGGCAGCAGATTAGGCGTACATAGGGATAACGTAGGTGGCGGCGGTGTGCGGTCGGCAGATAAGGGGTTAACAAATGTTAATAGAGTGGCGACGATGTGGGGGGACCTCGGTTTAGGGGTACATAGGTAGTTTATGGGTGTTAGTGTACTTTAGAGCACAGTCGTTAAGAGCTTTATGAACCGGCGTTAGCCCAGAAAGCTCTTAACTCCTGGCTTTTTGCTGCGGCTGGAGTTTTGTCAGATTTCTAACGCTCACTTCAGCCACGACTCTAAATACCGGTGTTAGAAAGATCCCATTGAAAAGATAGGATACGCAATTGACGTAAGGGGATCTGCGGTATGGAAAAGTCGCGGCTGCAAAGTGAGCGTTAGACCCTTTCCTGACTGACTCTAAATACCAGCGGTAGCCCAAAACCAGCGTTAGGAGCCCCTAACGCTGGTTTTGACGGCTAACGCCAAACTCTAAATCTAGCCGTATGTGTTCTTATGTATGATGCCTATTCTTTTAACTATTGTATATCAATTACTATGTATTTATTTATTCTTGTTTTGTTTCTTATTGTAAATAATACATATTTATTTTTATGTTACAAAAGGTATCAGTATTACAATTATATTATTACATAACAGGCATGCAGCTATCTAATACTATAATTATAATGCAACTGTCTTTTTTAAAACATAAATATCTATTTTAAAAATATATTTAGTCAGCCGCTGGCTTTTTAGCGCATCTCTGTGACACATTATTTAGACATAAATTATAATTTTAGTAACATAGCTTCATTGTTATAATGGGGAGGTTTACTATTTAGTGTAGTTTATTATAGTGAGGTATTTTTCTGACAGAAGGAAGTATGTGGGAATTAGCTGAGGCATTTCAGCATAGTGGACTTTAGACATTACATAAGTATATGCAGTATTAGGGACTTAGCTGGGCATTCCAGGTGTGTGTAGGTTAGGCATGATGTAGGTGTAGGCGGCAAGGGGGAGTTAGCTGGACTTTGCAGGGGGAGTGTAGTTTTTGCACTAATGTAGGTGTAGTCAATTGGTTGGAGGTAGCGAATCAAGGCAGTTTCTCCATGGTCTGTCGTTGCTTTAAATATCAGGGCTAATGAGAGTATTAGATAAAAGCATGGCATTAGAGGTCAGGTCAGAAGAAAAGCCTGTGTCTGGAAGTTTCCAGTGGACTGGGAGTGCTGAAAATTATCTTTGACTGTTCTTTTCTGGGTCTGCTGACTTCTGTGTTTATTTTTAAGTGCTTGAGCCATATCGCTAGAGTAACTTGGTTATAGGTAGGAATTTGCTAGGCGCAAAAAAAGTATTCCAATATTTGCATAAATATATAAGGCCAATAATATAGTAGAAATACATAAAAATACACTACATACAGCACATGTTTAGTTTAACAGCTGGCTGGGCATGTTTAAAATGTTTCTTTAGAAGCGTCCCTGAAATCTATATATTTTTAAAGGTAGTAACGGTAGAAGAGTGTGAGCACTATTCAGAGCTGCATTCTTAAGGAGGCTCCATTTAAATAAACAGAACCCACAGAGCTGTATGTCTAATTCCAAAGGGTGAAATAGCAGATAAGGTACTGTAGGTTAAATAACAGTGAAGAGTATATTCATTACTGAGAGGCCTCAGAGCTAAACTTAAGGTGAGAACCAGACTTTAAAGTTAGTAATAGGCCTCAAAAGAAATTTAGGTGAGGGTCCTGAGTATGAGCTATTCAGCGGTACTGCAGTGACACTGGAGCTAGCAAGGTACAGACAGATTTTGACTTATAGGGAGATATTGGGTGTTTGTGGTGGAATATAAGTAAAAACTTTTTAGCTGAATAGAGCAAGCTCAGGTCCGAAATTATTGCTCGGCTTAAATTAGTAGTCTACGACTTTTCAATGTTAGCCGCATTTACAGAAGAGTTCAGCAGCTGGGTAAGTGCAGTAGGAATCCACTGTGACTTCTAGGTCTGATTGTGCAAATAGCCAATGCTAGGCCTAAAGTCGGAGACTGAGGTAAGTGGAGCAATGAGGAAGCTTGTTACCGGTTCAGGAGAGGTGGACAATCCGGGGCACTACCAAATTGTGGTAGGCTTCAAAAGGGATCACTCAATAGCGAGTAGAATTTTTTTTTCTCGAGGTGAAATTTTTGCATCTTCCGGTCATGTAATAAGTCTCTAAAAGATTAAGTTAAAGGGCCACTGTAAGTAAATATTTTCTATGCCTGTTACTAACTAACTACCCCAAATACGCTTTTTATCAATAGCATTTCATTAACATATCTCTACCGTATATCAGAAATCTTGTCTGCAAATTTAATTGTTTTTCAAACCCACTCCGTGGGTATCCTTTGCTCTGTACCAATCCGTTTACAATACCTAGGTTTCAAAATGGCGCTTTAAACACAAAGTTATTGGTTTAAGTATTTTGAACATGCAGTGCTGAAAATAGTGGACAGGATAACGTGACATCATCGGCGAATAAAAGATATAACTTTTAGAACGTTATGAAACTTCGTTTTGGAGAAAATATAGGTCAGTAGGTTTTAATTAATGTTTATTAACTTTAATATGTTAGTTGTTTAGCTTAAAAATTATAACAGAAAGTAATCCTTTAAATCACTAGATTCAAGTGGTAACTGAGCTAAATGGATGTGCATCCGCACTTGATGCTGGTTAGCTCTGCTCCCCATTAAATAATTTTTAAGCCTTTTTAGCTTAAAAAAAATATTTTATTTTGTTTTATTCAATTAATTTTGTGCAATTACAAGCACACATATTACAACTGGAAGTTATTTGGAAGGTACAATATTGTGTAATTTAAATTTTTCTTTAATTTCTATTGAACTTTTTAAAAAATTTCTTTTGTACAAATATTAGAGTTTATGTTTAAAGTGTTTTATTTTCTTTTTAACACCTTTGCTACCGGGAATTTCAGAGAAAAACTAGCTCAGAATTTTTAGAATTTTTAGAAACACAAACAGAGCCTTTGTTTTTTTTTATTAACCTGTGAAAAATATATATAGTAATTGATCTAGACTCATTTTGGTATATTTTGTGCCAACATTTGGCTGCCAAATAAGATGATATAAAAAAATATTGTAAACGTTTTTTAAAAAAATTGAATTCTCACTGAAATTATTTACACACAACTACTGCAGTCATAAGGCAAATGGTTGTAAAAGCTTCTCTGGGTTTGGTCCCCTTTGTTTGGCTTTGCTATTGCTTTTTGGCAATTAGATAGCAGCAAATTGCAGCTGTGCACTACACTCATGAAATTCACAGCAGTGTAAGGGTTAATCAGTTATCTTGTAAGGTTAATATTTGCTCTAGGGTAGGGATTACCAACCAAATTAACACCTTCCCCCCACTGGTCACCACCATCTTAGTTACTGGTGGACAGTTTGCCATTGCCACTATGCAGTTTAGGGCTTTAAATAATTTTTAAAAAGTTTGTATTGTAGACCCTCACCCTCCCACCTCCACGACCCCTCATCCCAAATAGCTATCTAAACCTCCCCTCCTCCCACTGCTATCCACCATATTTGTTATGATTTATTTTAATTTTACTTTACATTATCAATTGTATTTATTTTTCTGTAGTGTAGGAACCCCCCTCCAAGATCACCTTTTTCTGTAGCGTCCCCCTTCCACACTCCAGCCAATATTGTTCTATAGTGTAGGTCCCCACCCCTCCCTCTCCCTTTACAACTTTTTCTTAGTGTAGGGAACCCCGTCGCTCCCTCACCTCTCTTCTCTCTAATGATCAGTGATCTGGCTTTATATAGTAAGGGAGCACAAATAGTTCTCCCTAACCATATGCCTTCTGCCACGTGGTTACAGCCCACACTGTCTAAGTTAACAGTAGTGACTGCACCATGCATCTCTCTGTTAAACATAGGTATTACGTCAACAATGTATGCTTGGCAAAGTACTGTGTGATATACTACCTACCTCAAATTGGCGCAAGGGGTTAATTAACTTGTTTCATTTTGTTTTGAAGGCAATTTTGTGATCCCAATATCCTTGACATTCTATAGGGCAAGAAGTAAATAGTTGTGAGTTAATTGAGTATATAAGAGCTGGTCTCACAACTGGAAGCTAGGGGGCAGTTACAAATCTCTTTGAATTCCACTATTTTCTAGTTGGGTTGTTCAGTCAGCAAAATTTTAGTTTCTCAAATAAGTGTATTAACTTCAGGATATTGTTTTTCTTTAATAAAATCATATATATTTCCATTTTTGGATAACCCCTTTACAACCTATTTCCTAGCTTTTCACAACCAACATCATTATATTTATATACTTTATAGCATTTAAACCTCTAAATTTCTGTCTGTTTCTAAGCCACTAAAGACAGCCTCTTATCACATGCTTTTTTATTTGCTTTTCACAACATGGGCATGCTAACTCATTTGAGCTATATAATTGGAAATTAACAACAAAATATAATTAATTTCTATATCTTGGCCATACCCTGGATAATATTTACCAGTGAGACCCCCTCTCCAGAGGGGCGTGGACAGAGCTATCCACTCCTCTTATTTACCATAAAAGATTCAGTGGAACACCACCCCTTCCTCCTCCTAGAGATGTCCACCAAAAACAGGTGAACTAGACAAAGGGAGGGAGCCTGGTAAGTATTACCCAGGGTATGGGCCAAGATATAGAAATTGCTTATATTTTGTTGGTAATTTCCAATTATCTTGGCCCCCCCTGGTAATACTTACCAGTGAGAGCAATAATTAAAGAAAGGGTGGGAAATAAATGTATCATACACAGAAATACTGCAGAAATTTTTTTAAATGTTTATTTTTTAACAACAGAAGATAATATTTTACAGCCAAACTTGGCAGCAGCTGACAAACATCCAGCTATAATGCGAAATTAAGGTGTTATAAGATTTCCAAACTGCAGCTTGACAGATTTCTTCAGGAGAAGCGTCAGCATGAAGTGCTCAAGAAGTTGATAGAGCCCTTGTGGAATGAGCCTTAAGCCCTTCAGGTACCTGTTCCCCTTTTCTTTATAGGCTTTTGAAATAGCATGCACAATCCAGCGAGAAATTGTCATTCATGATGGAGCTTGACCCTGATAAGACCACCTCCAAATAATATAATTGGTTTCTTTGAGAATCTGAGTTTTTTGGGCAAAATGAAGGAAGAACAATGGCCTGGTGTTTATGGAAGTCGGATACCACTTTAGGCAGGAATTCAGGAACAGTATGTAGTACTACCTTGTTTTGATGAAACATAATGTTTGTGTCTTTAACTGATAAAGCTTGAAGTTTAGATATTCAACGAGTTGATGTGATGGCCACTAGAAAAATGTTTTTTAAAGTGAGAAACCATAAGGAAACTTCACGTAACGGCTCAAAGGGTGATTCCAGTAGAAAGTCCCAAACTAATGGTAGGTCACAGGATAGAATTTGTGTTTTGATTGATGGATGCATATGGGCCAAAGCTTCAAAAATGTAATTATCAAAGGGTCCTGAGCCCACCTTATACCAAATAATGTTGATGGCAGAAATTTAAACTTTAAGAGTTCTAGCACTGAGACCTTGAAGAAAACTATCATGAAGAAAATCTAGTAGATGGAATATCTTGATTGTTGCTGTAGAAATATTAAGTGAAATCATTCATGATGAAAAGATGTCCCAGATGCAATAGTATGCTTTAAATGTAGTTCCTTTTTGAGCTTGAAGAAGTGTCTGAATGACAGGTGCTGAGACTTTCAATTGCTGTAGTCTGCAGACCTCAGCAACCAGGCTGCTAACCTGAATGGGTGTGTATTTGGATGAACCACTGGTCCTTGGTTCAGCATGTCCCAAGAGATTTGGAGATGCCATGGAGGTTGAATTGCCAGTTTGTGTACCAGTGGAAACCAAGTCCTGCGAGGCCAGAAGGGAAGGATGACAATGAAGGTTGCAGACTCCAGAAGAATCCTTTTTAACAGTCTCGGGATGAGAGGAATTGGAGGGAAGACATATATGAGATTTTATGACCAACTTTGGAGAAAGGCATCCGCTCCTAAGGCAAGATGTTTCAGTGAGGGCTGAATAACTTTGGAACCTGATGATTCAAGGCAGAGGCCATGAGATTGATCTCCAGAAGTCCCCAAAGGTTGACTATCTTCTGAAACAGCCATCTGCTCAGTTTTCATTCAGTTGGAGAAATTTGACTTCTGCTCAAGTAGTCTGCCGTGACATTCTCTATTAAATATGAATTAAATATGGCGCTTTGCCCACCTGAAGATTGGAGAGACCTCTTTCAAAGTACTTAAACTTCTTGTACCTCCTTGAAACTGGAGATAAGCTGCAGCTGTCTTGTTGTCGATTAGGACCTTTACCGCCTTTTCCTCCAACAGTTGCTGAAAGGCAAGAAGGGCTAAAAATACTGCCCTTATCTCAAGAAGGTTTGATGAAAGAGACTGATCTTTTGTGTTCCTTGGGCAAATCTGTCATGACAATGTGCTCCCCATCCAGTCTTGCTGGCATGTGTTTGTACAATGATACACTTTGGCTCCTGAAGAGGAAGTACCTTGGATAGGTTCTTGGACTGAAACAACCAGAGAAGGGATATTCTCAAACGCACAGGTATCTTTATATGTTGGGATAGTCCCTTGCTTCTGTTGAAATGGACACATTCTCCATCTGGCCCATCTCATCATATGAATTACTGAGGACATATGACCCAGAAGCTTCATCCATCGGTGAGCTATGAGGTATTTGACATGACAGAATAGCTGGAAATATTTCATAAGAAATATGATGCAAACGATTGGAAGAGAAACAATCTTTTTTTGGGTATTAAAGTGTGCTCCTAGAAACACTAGCTTTTGACAGGGTTGAAGCTGGCTCTTTTGAAAATTTATGTTCCAACCGTGATCCTGAAGGAACCTGAGAAGGATAGACCTGTGGGCATATGCTTGGTGCTGTGAATTCACCAGGAGAATGATATTGTATAGATGATGGATTACGAATAACCATTTGAGATGTAGTTCTGCTATGAGAGGAACTAACACGTTTGTAAAGACCCTTGGAGCAGTAGATATTCTGAAGAGAAGAGCTGAAAATTGTAAATGACGGTCTCCAACCATGAAACAGAAGAACCTTCTGTGCAGTTCTGCAATAGGAATATGGAAGTATGCATCTTTGAGATTTACAGAAAGCAGATAGGCTTTTGGTGGGATAAGATTGGTTACTGAAAGAACAGACTACATCTTAAAGCGCTGAACCTTGAGAAATGTGTTGCATCCTTTTTTGCAAGAAAAAAAGGTGAGTAAAAGCCTTTGTCAAGAGCTTGAATTGGTATCTGTTGAATAACACTGTTGCACATAAGTTTGCTGATAAACTCGAGAATCACCTTCAGTTTCTCAGGCTCCTTGGGAAGTGGAGATTTTACTAAGCAAGGAAGACTTGGTTTTCTCTGGAACTTGAAGAATCCCCAGAACCCATTGGTCTTATATACTGGATGGCCAGACCTCTCTGAAATAGCATAATCTTCCTCCTAGAGGAAAGGTCTGGGACAGGCCCACCATCATTGTTTTATAGCCTGAAAGGAAGGAAAGGACTTACCACGTCCCTGCCTCTAAACTGAAAGTTGGACCTTCCATCTTGAGGTTGAAAAAATTCCCTTCTTGCGGATACTTTAAAAAATGTATGTAGATTGTGGGCAAAAGAAGGCCCTTTCAGGCCTCTGGAAATCTGTGTGAGAAAAGGACTCTTACCTCCTGTTCTCTTAGATATTAGAGTTTCCAATTGCTTACCGAACAGCATATCCCCTTCAAAAGGAAGGCTCAACAATTCAACTTGGAACCTGGGTCAGCCTCCCAATGACATAGCCATAGGGCCCATCTGACAAGGTTAGCAGTAGCCATAGACTTTGCATTAAGTTCCAAAATATTGGCAGCAGCTGATAAGCAGAAAGAAGTTACCATATTAAAGTCTGAAAGAAAAGATATAACATTTTCATTATCCTGCAAAGAAAGAGCCAAGTCTTGTTAGTCCTGATAAAGGCCTTTTATTAGGCGAATGACACTGTAACTGGTAAACCCTTTTTCAATACCCTAACTAGTTGTTTCAACTGTTTTGCACTATTGCTCTTTTTGTTTTTCACAGGAACATTTAGGATCTTTTTTCATCAGATGGCACTTCATCACTAGGACACATAGGAGGACTAACGGTCCATCATATTTTTTCACCATCCATTTGGATTACACCAAATTATTTCATTTGGCTTTCACAAATATATCTAGACACTTTTGTGCCTGAGGGCACGTTGGACACATTATTTGGGACACACCTATCTAAATTTTTGGTCTAAATAACTGTTTGCTCTTTAACCATCACTGCCAAATAGAGGACTTTCTCTCTGGAGAGTTTACCAACTGTTTTTATGTACAAGCTATTTTAAAGTACCAACTGTTTTTATGCACAAGCATTTTTAATTCACAACTTGTACATTTATGCGTTTTCTATTGCTGTTTATCTGTTAACTCATTGCTGTTTATCTGTTAACTCATGGTTTCATGATTTTATTCTATATATGTCGTTCATATTAAATGGTCATTGCATCATTGAATAAATATAGATAACCTTTTAAATCACCTTAGCCTTCTTTTAGGCGCTCACTTTCCAATATATGATATTCTATTCCACTAGGTTTACTAGAAAACCCACAAAAGGGAACCACATGTATAACTACTAGCGCTTGGTCTACTTTCACACAACAAAGAATGAGACAAGTTAGAAGACCACACCTCAGTAGCTTTAAGGGTTGAAAACAGGGCAAGCAAAGGATGCAATAAGGCCCCTTGTTGAAGATAAAGTCTTTTTTAAATGTTGTTCCATATTTTTTATCCATGCCATCTTTAAATGATCCTGCATCATCTACAGGAAAAATCATCTTTTTTGAAAGTCTAGCAATTGCAGCGTCAATTTTGAGAGTAGAAACAAATTGGTTATGCAAAGATTTTTCCAAAGGAAAATATTTATATATTTTATCAGGAACTCCAAACTGTTTATCTGGTTTAGCAAAAACATTTAAGTATATAGACTTCAAATTATCAGAAACAGGAAAAAACTGATTCGGTGCAGAATTTGAATTAAACCAATCAGATGGTACTTGGTACAGTTCATCTTCAATGCCCAGGGAACTTTTAATCTCTTAAATAAACTCAGAAATATGTGCAGTGTCAATCACCATGGGTAAGTCAGATCCTAAATCTTCACCATCAGAAGCACAATCAAGATTTTGCTAATTATCCATAGAACTCTAAGAAACTTCCACCGTAAATTTGGTCAATACACACTTTACAAAGTGTCTTGTCTTGCCAGCAATGGTTAACACAAAGGTAACAGGTGGGCATAGGCTGGGCTGTATTACTAAGAACGAAGCAAACCATAAATAAAGAAGGCATGTAAATATACAAAAAAGAAATGCACACACATAGAAAAAAATGTACCTTAAAGTTGCATTTGATTCCTCCTGGGCTGTAACAGGCTGGGGGTCAGGCTGAAGTTGACCCCCTTCACCAGGCTGGATAGACAGAGAAAATAAATGTGTTAAGCCCTAGAAGCTTATAAAACAATATTCCCTTGTAACATCCAAGTGCTAAATTAAGCACTCACTGATAGACAGAAGCGTTACACTCCGGATGCTGTATTGCAATTAGATATTCGTGAGGGAGATACACATGCAACAGGTTACAAGTTACGCCAAGGCTTTGAAAATGACAGCCCTCAAAAGCGCCCCCCGCAACGTCCCATACCAGTGACGTCACAATAACATTTCAAACTTAATACCTTTACAGTTCAGTAGATCACTTTCCATCTTTTCAATACATTCTTAAATCGATTTATATTGAAGCAGTATTAATACAGAAACAGGAGAGAGTACTGGATTGCATGACATTATACTGACATATAAACAATGAACTTTCAAACCTAAGTTTATCTTTCTTGTGTAAGAAATAGTTATTACAAGGTAAACACTTTCTTATAAATAAATAAAATAAAAGGATGTGTAAATAGAAACAGAATAATGGCAGCAATGAGATTAATGCAACATTTGAATAGAAAATTTACTTAATTTGAGACATTATTGGGAATGATGATGATAGATTCACATTCTTAATTTTGATAAGTTAAATGAATGTAAACAGATATTAAACAATGCTCCTTCAGTATAAACAAATAAGTTAAATAAAATTAAACATAAAAAGAATCATATCGTGTAAAAAAACAGCAAACAACTTACTTATTTTAATGCATAATGAGCACTTCGAAATTTTCAGTGTAGCCACATGGGAGCTGACATCTTTGAAACTTAGGTTACATTCTGACTGATCTAGGCATGAGCAAGTCAGACTCCCTGTTATCTAGGTGATTCACTTTATAGTAAACCAGCCTAGAAGTTTTATGACATCAGGCTAAGATACAGTAACTCTTCCTGCAGAGGCAGCCTCCTCCTTATAAGGCTATGACAGGAAGTAATGGACACTGCACAAAAGTAGGGGAAAAAGGAATTAAAAAGGTAAAATCAATATAAATAGTTGAATAATATAAATTATTTATTTTAATTAAAACAAGAAACAAACTGTTTAACATCCCTTTAAGCTTAAAGGGATACTAAACCCAAAAGTTTTTGGGTTGCTGATTGGTGGCTACATTTAACCACCAATCGGCAACAGCTACCCAAGTGCTCAACCAAAAATTGGCCGGCTCTTAACCTTTTAACCTTACATTTCTGCATTTTCAAATAAAGATAGCAAGAGAACGAAGAACAAATTGATAATAGGAGTAAATTAGAAAGTTGCTTAAAATTACCTGTTCTATCTAAATCATGAAAGAAAAAAAAATGGGTTTAGTATCCCTTTAAATGCTTAAAATTGCATTTGCCAGAAATTCATAAAAAAAAATCCTGACCTCCAAATTAATTTCCAACAAAGTTCTATCCTGCACAGACTCAAACCTGACTATTTAACCTACAGTGGGTCTTTATCTTAGAGGAGTTTTAATCCTTAAATATTGTGGATTATACTGCAAAAAGACAGAAAGGAAGAAGCTATGGCTCACACATATCCTGCCCTAGCCAGATAGTATAACAACATAAGTGGACACTGCCGATACTCACGACTGCCCCTTCTCCGTAGTTACTATCTGGGTCATTGGGCATGTCGGCTCCACAATACGATTCTTCGCGGAGACGTGCTCCGCAGCTCCACCGAGCTTCTGATGTCTTTGTGCGTCCACCGCACAGCCTTTCCGGATGCTATGACGTCACTTCCGCCACTGGGCTCAACTCCATCACCTGCAGGGAAAAACGTATCAGGATAAAAGACGTATCAGGATTAATAGGTTTAATCATCATGGCTGCCAAAGAGGGAAACAAGTAGACAGCCCCACTTGCCTTTCCATTGGTTTGAAGTATGAGTACTAAAAAAAATACTGAATTTGTATCTTCTTCCTTCTTCAAGGACCTAAGGATCTACCATCAGATGTAGAAGATTATTTTTTGTTTAGACACTATTGATGTCACTTGGTCAATTTACAAATCATAATAATTACATTATAATAACATTTGAGCTGCCAGGTTCAGAGTAACAAATTTAAGTGAGTGAAAAATTATTTTAGCAATCCATGACAAAAAATAAACACACATTCATGAAACTGCTTATTTAAATTAGGCTAATCTCATCTTTTAAATAAGGGGTCAAATGACCCTCCATATTTCAAATGGTTGATGTGAGAATTTATAACATTTGTGTTTTCTGTGGGGTATTATAGAATAGCTAAATATAAGATAATGGGCCAGAAATAGCTTTATATGAATTATTTCACAAATACATGTATCTATGATAGACAGCAATACAACTCAGTCAGAAAAACAACAAGCCTTAGATTGTAAGAAGTAAAATGTCAAAACAAAGCCAGGGTGTAGTGGTGGTCCACCAGAGATCTAGTGAGGGGTAACTAGGTGATTTCTTTGGTAAACTATGAATTAAAAGGCATGGTAGAACAAGGTTGATGCATAACACACTGAAATCAAGAACAAAAAGTTAACTTAGAGGGGTATACATTATTTAGGAGGGACAGGAATAATAAAAGGGGTGGAGGAATCTGCATGTATATTAAACCTGACCTTAAACCTACAATAAGGGAAGATATTTATGATACAAGTGACAATGTAGAGACCCTGTGGGTTGAAATAAAGAGTGGGGGGAAAAATCCTAAAAAAATATTACTAGGAACATGCTACAAGCCTCCCAACATTAGTGACCCGGAGGAAACTCAACTACTTATCCAAATAGGTAAGGCTGCTAATAACAGTGCTGTAATTATGGGAGATTTTAACTACCCTGATATAAACTGGGCCAATTAAACTAGTAATTCAGCTAAGGGGGATAGATTTTTAAATGTTCTCAGGGATAACTTCTTGTCACAATTAATAGAGGAGCCAACTAGGAGTAAAGCTATATTGGATTTAGTGCTATCAAACAATACAGATATAATATCAAACATAGAAGTTAAAGAACATTTGGGTAACAGTGATCATAACATGGTCACATTTGAAATCTCTTTTCATATGCAGTGTTTTAAAGGCTTAACTAAGACTTTTAATTTCAAGAAAGCAAAATTCAACGATTTAAGGAAATCATTAAATAATATAAATTGGGACAATGTATTTTCTAATAAAAATACAGAGGATAAATGGATAATATTTAAAAATTTGTTAAATAAATATACATATCAATACATATCATATGGTTATAAAAATAAAAATAAAAAAACTAAGCCGTTATGGCTAAATAAAAATGTGTTAAAAGAAATTAGGAAAAAACGTAGGGTATTTAAATTATTAAAAGAAAATAGTACAGACTCAGCATACAATATTTATAAGGAATGTAACAAAGCATGCAAAAAAGCAATCAAATTAGCCAAAATTGAAAATGAAAAATTAATTGCCAAAGATTCTAAGTCTAACCCTAAAAGGTTCTTTAAGTACATAAATAGCAAAAAAATCTAAGAAGGATCATATAGGTACATTAAAATGTGTGGAGGGTAGCATGATAAATAATGACAAGGAGAAGGCTGAGGTACTAAACCAGTTTTTTTCTTCAGTATACACAAGAGAGGAACCATTGAATGATACTTTGGATCAGAATAGAACATGCCAGCCCATACCACTAACTGGGTTTTGTTTAGAGGATATCAGGAAAAAACTAAAAAATATTAAGGTAAATAAAACTCCAGGCCCAGATGGAATACACCCAAGGGTGTTAAGTGAACTTAGCACTGTTATAGACAAACCTTTACTCTTAATTTTTCAAGACTCATTATCCTCAGGCATGGTACCCCAGGATTGGCGTAAAGCTGATGTGGTGCCACTCTTCAAAAAGGGAAGCAGGGATGATCCAGGAAGCTATAGACCAGTTAGTCAATAGTGGGGAAGATATTTGAAGGGATTATAAGGGATTATATTGATGAGCATATTCGTGTAAACAAGATTATGAGTTCTAATCAGCATGGCTTTAGGAGAAATAGATCATGTCAAACTAATCTAATTAGATTCTACGAGGAAGTAAGTAAAAATATAGATAAAGGGGAATCAGTTGATGTGATATACTTAGATTTTGCAAAGGCATTTGATACAGTGCCACATGAGAGATTAATGCACACAATTAAGGGACTGGGAATAGCTGAAAATGTTAGCTCATGGATAAATAACTGGATAAAAGATAGGGAGCAACGAGTAGCAGTAAATGGATCATACTCAGATTGGACAAAGGTAATCAGTGGCGTCCCCCAGGGATCAGTACTGGGCCCTGTTCTTTTTAATATTTTTATAAATGACTTGGAGCAAGGATTAAATAGCGACATCTCTATTTTTGCAGATGATACTAAGTTAAGTAAGGTCATTAGGTCAGAGCAGGATGAACTCTCTTTGCAAAGGGATTTGCTAAAATTAGAACTATGGGCAAGTGAATGGAAAATGAGATTTAATACGGAAAAATGTAAGGTTCTACATATTGGAAGTAAAAATAAGCAGGCTATGTATTTTTTAAATGGGACAAGACTTAGCCAAACACAGGAGGAAAGGGATTTGGGAGTAGTAATAGATAACAAGCTAAAGATGAGTGCACAATGCAGGGCAGCGGCTTCAAAGGCTAATAAGATACTAGCATGTATTAAAAGAGGCATTGATTCAAGGGAGGAAAGCATAATTCTGTCATTATATAAAGCCCTGGTAAGACCTCACCTTGAGTTTGGAGTGCAGTTCTGGGGACCGATTGCTAAAAAAGATATTGCAGAACTTGAAAAAGTTCAGAGAAGGGCCACAAAGCTAATAAGGGGATTGGAGAAATTAACCTATGAGGAGAGGCTAGCCAAACTGGGTCTGTTCTCTTCAGAAAAAAGGCGCTTGAGAGGTGACATGATTACTTTATATAAATATATTCAAGGCCCATATACAGAGATGGCAGAAGCTCTTTTTATTCCAAGAAAATTGGTTCTGACAAGAGGTCATAATTTAAGGTTGGAGGAAAGGAGATTTAATCTCCTGCAACGGAAACGTTTTTTCACTGTAAGAGCAATAAAATTGTGGAACTCATTACCAAAGGAGGTAGTGAATGCCAATACCATAGATACATTTAAAAATAGTCTGGATACATTTCTGTATATAAACAAAATTCATGGATATGATTGCTAGTATTAAATGGGTCACATTTTAATGGGGTTATTTAAGCTTAACTGGAGCTTTTTGTAAGTATTTTAGATTTGTATAGGTTGAACTCGATGGACTTCAGTCTTTTTTCAACCTTTTCTACTATGTTACTATGTTACTATGTTACTATGTATAACCTAGATGCACTATAGACAAGCAGGTAAAGGCTGAAAGGGTAGTTAAAAAAGGGTAGCAAGTATAGGTTATTTAGGTAGCCAATAGGTATTAGAGACAAGCAAGACAGTTGCTATAGGTCAGCAGTCTTTGACTGACAGATATTAGTGTAGGTAGGTTAGAGTAGGCAGAACTAAAAATAGGAAGAAAAATATCACTGTATGGTACTGTATGAATGTATGGCCAGCATATACAATAGGCAAGTATGGCTTGTTGTATATAACCAACTGATGTTAGCAGAAATCGTAAAGAGATCTGCATTGCAAACTTATTCAAGCCTACAGTTGTCTTAAGACTCCTGCTTCTTACCCTTCCTGCCATTTCATAAGTTTCCGGCTTAAAACATCCTAGACTGATCCATCAAGGATGAATAATTAGATCTGCTCTAGTACGACTGGTTGTATTATGTTAAAAGGAAAGTAAACATCTTGGAGTTTTTAAATAAAATGTTTAGTTCTGAATAATGAAACAACTTTGTAATATATTTTCAATATTTATTTACCCTTTTCATGTACTTTAGCTCAGATAATTGAGCAATTTCTACTTCTCAGAACATCAAAAGCACCCTGCTGACTTCTCAATGCTAACCCTGATACATATCTTTCACTAATTTGGCTGTACCTTTTAACAACTGCAAAACAATGTACTTTATACTAACTTTATGACCTTGGCTAGTCATGTTGTCTGCAGTCTAAAGCTCAGATTGGCTTCCCCAAATAAGGCAAATGGTGGGGGGAGTTTGGCTAATCAAAATAATTATAATAATTAAAAATGCTAAGACTTGACTGATTTGTTATTCTAGAACAACACAACAGAAATGTCTTTTAATTAAAATGTGCTTACTGTCCTTTTAAATGGAATCAATGAATGCTATCAAATCCCAAACATGGCTGGACAAGTTCCCTGTTAGTTTACATGAGGAAGATTCCAGTTTTATTCTCCAACGTAATGTAATTCATAGCGCAATCTGGTTAATTTATTTAAAAAAGGATTACTATTAATCCTTTAGAAATTAATTAAAAGCCCAGGAAGAGTGTGAGTTAGAACTGCATTGCTAATAAATCAATGTATTTAATATTAAAGGGACAGTAAAGTGATAATTAGAAGTGTATTATTTAGACAGAGCATTCAATTTGAAACTTCCCAATGTACCTTAATTATTTAATTTTCTTCCTTCTTTTGTTATTCTTTGTTGAAAGAGTTATCTAAGTAAGCTCAGGAGCAACAAATAACCTAGGTTCTAGCTGCTGATTGGTGGCAGCATATATATACCTATTGTCATTTTATCACCCATGTGTTCAGTTAGAAACCAGTAGTGCATTGCTGCTCCTTCAACAAATGATACCAAGAGAATGAAGCAAATTTGATAATAGAAGTAAACTGGAAAGTTATTTAAAATTGTATGTTCTACCTAAATCATGAAAGAAAAAGTTTGGATTTCATGTTCTTTTAAAGTTTAGATAATAAAGCAAACTTATTCTACAGCATATTATGTGGATAGTTAATAGATATCTTTATTTCCACTGGAATATGTTTAGGCAGTGTATAATTTCTTTATAATTTAGTAAAACACTCAAACAATAAATAAATACTATTGATGACCAATTACTGAGGTGCAGTCTACCACTGGCCACAATAACCATCTTTCTTTTATAATAGTAGTACAAAAAACACCAAGCAAATCAATGTTTTTAGATAATCTTCTGCTGAGGTGTTCGCTATTATTCATCTGCAATAATCATCTGTAAACTTGTTATTGAGCAATTTTTGTAACGTCACTCATATGTAACATGCTTAAAATAATTCTTTAGACTTTCAATATTTCATTTAACGTTAGTAATGTTGCGCTTGTGGTATTACATTTTACAACCAAATCTAGCTGTCCATTGGATTAACACCTTCTTTCTTTTTATATAAGGAACAGCTGTGTTATATACATTGCTGTGTTTATTTTTATTTTATTTTTTACAGTTGTGGATATGTTTTTAGAGCAGATTAAAAATCTTTATAAACAGTTTTTCAACTAATATTGTATATTTACACTCAGCCCTAAATCCTTAAAATCAATAAATATTATTAAAACTAGCTATATCTATTTTTGTGATTCATATAAAAAGCCATACAGTTTATAATAAGAAAACAATTCTCTCTTTTCAAATGTTACAGGAGAACACTGCAAAGCCTATTCTAAGTGGTGAGTTGTCAAGAGCAATAAATGTATGGCACAGGTGCAGGTATGTCTGGCATCTCAGTGTCCCTGCAGGAGAAATAAATGATGTCAAGTGCAGTGTCTCCTGGGAAATATGACAGAATGACATATTTAACTCAGTTGACAACAAATTTAAGAGGAAGGGAAGATGAAGGTATCAAAACTGTGTTATTTAAAAAAAAAAATCTACACACACAAGTTAACTGAGAATTGGAGAGTCCTCAAATTTCAAATGAGCTGTCAAGCAACATTTTTGTACTGCTTTGCCAAAGTATACAAATGCAGTAATAAGTCACAATATTATATATATATATATATATATATATATATATATATATATATATATATATATATATATATATATATATATATATATATATATAACATATAAAAGGTCTATTGATTAATCATTGCCTATAATTCCTCCAAAAATGCTCACACAAAAAATCAGTTATCTGAAAAAGGAGCGATTTAACTGAACCATCATATAACCCTATAAATCTCTTAGGTTATATATAACATATTTTCATTGCTTTTTATGTGTAGAATAATGGGACACCTCAATAAATGGTGTGCCTCTAATTACTTGTACTATCCAAACATTAACAACACTAAGGCTGTGTATTTCTTATAAGTTTAATTTTTTTACACCATGCTGTATTTTTGGTAAACTTGGTATAATTGTTTATCTGAGGAGATATAATATTACATAAATGTATTTCACCCTAACTGAAATGTTATGTCTTATTTAAAGTAGCAAAAGTATTTTCTTTCTCTACTGCGTATTCTTGGTTCTAGACAACTAATAATTCTGTTGGCCTTTCCTGTTAATATGGTGTTCTGTTGCTAATTTCACATGTTCTATACAATAACTACTAGAAGGTGCATTCCTCTTTTTGTGCTATAAGCTAATAGCTGATACTTTTATTTGTATATTGGTTGTCCTAACTGAATATCTGTGCATATTTACCCCTTCTGAGAAAGTCAACATTAGATCTTTAGGCTTTCATACTGTATTTCCTTGAAATATATTAATATTATACTTAATAAATATATTCGTTCAAGTATGCCCAATCACTGATAACTTACTGATAAGATCACATCCCCAAAATCTATGTATTTTGCCTGTATTATAGTAAATACGTCTGAGTCCCCAAAAAAGCATTGTAACTTATGAATTAATTAATTGTATAAGATAGTAACATTCTAACATAGCTATTAGATATCTTAAGCATATTCTTAATTTCTTGTATGTGCTGTCTCCTCCTCAGTAGCTTTGTTTTTCATATATACAGTATCAATATCTCCTTTTTTTGTAACTTTTATGAAGATTTGAATACTTTGAATAAAACTTGTATATGTGTGAATGCATTGGCAATATCATACATGTATATTTAAAAATAGACTTAGGCCTAGATTTGGAGTTCGGCGGTAAAAGGGCTGTTAACGCCACGCGTGTTTATGTCTAACGCACGTCATTGTTTGACTCCGGTATTTAGAGTTAAAATAAGACCATCTAACGATGCTCCTAACGCGTGTATGTCACACGCGTAATACTGCCCGCGTAAGACAGTCTCCCATAGAGATCAATGGGAAAGGCAAAAAATTGCTTTTTTCACCTAACACTCGATCTCGCGAGAATACGTACAGCTCGGTCATATGACGCATACCACATCATGCACAACAATAACACGCCGCAAATGTCACAACAACAATCAATCAACAAAGCACACAAGCATTACACATTCACAAGCGGGGGATGTTTTAATAAAATTTTATACGGGGAATACGCATATACTTTAAGATGCGGAAAATCGCTAAATAACAACAAGGATTAAAAATGATATACATACACTAGAAAAAAGATCGTATTCAATATCACTATATATTAGGACAAACATACATATACAACACTTCACAAAGAACACACCATCGCAAAATCACATTTAAAAAGAATACTATTGGACAATGTTAGAGAAAACGACCACTATGACATCATCGCATTCTACACATTCCACAAATACCAACTCAAAATGAGCATGCGCAAATTCACACACCTAATACACATTGCACTAATATTAATTGCTAATAAAGCACACCTGAACACTATTTACAACGCAAATAGGTACATCATTAAACATTTACACAGGGTATATAAGCACCACACAAGCATGGCTTCTTTGACTGTGTTGCTGGTGGGTCTTTGGAGATTGGAGGTTTAAGAATAGAGAGTTTGAGAATTTTTGAGAGTTAGTGTTAGCGTGAGAGAGTCAGTTGGTAGTGTTAGCGTGAGAGTGAGTGAGTTAGTGGTAGTTAGTGGGAGTGGGAGAGAGTCTGTTAGTGGGAGCGTGAGTGAGTTAGTGGGAGTTATTAGTGAGAGTTGTTAGTGGGAGCGTCAGTTAGTGGTAGTTAGTGAGCGTTAGTGGGAGTGTTTGTTAGTGAGAATTAGAAGTAGTGTGAGTTAGCGAGCGAGTGATTTTTCTGTACACTTAACACATTTACACGCAAACACATTCAATACATACATACACTTATCAATAACACTACATACACTCCATACCCCCTACCCCCTCATACTACACTCCATACCCCATTCCTTGTAGTCCCATTCCCTTTCATCCCATTTACTCTTATCCCATACCCCATCCCCATCCCATACCCATCCCCTAGTTACATTTAGTTTACATATCCTCCTTTTAGTCTTATTCTTTTCGTTTATTTAAATACTCCTTACCCTCTTTGTTTTTTACATCCCTCTCACACTTTAAGCACCTTTTTTGTCTTTTTAGTTCTTTATTTTGCCCCCCTTTAATTTCATCACACTCACTTTTTGTTTGATTATTTGGGGTTTAGTTTAGGGAAGAGATGGAGGCCAGGCAGGGGACAGGTAGAGGGGGGAGTAGAGGGAGGGGGAGAGGAACAGGGCAGGAAGGGGGGCAGGAAGCGGGGGTGGAAGCGGTGGGTGGACCCAGCCACTTGGTTCAAGATGACCAAGTGGCTGGGCCCAGTGGCGGTCAGAGTAGGGCTTCACAGTCCGGGAAACAGAGGGCATCATCACAGGGGAAGGCCAAGGCGACTAGGGAGGCGAGGTTTTCGATGGAGGAGAAGGAGGCCCTCGTAGAGGCCTATATGGCCAGGCATAGGATGCTGCAGCACCAAAAGACCACCCCGACTGACAGGAGGAGGCTCTGGAACGAGATCAGGAATGCAGTCAATGCAGTGGGTGGCCGGAACCGCGATATGGATTCTATCAAACATCGGTACCGGGACTGTAAACTTGAACTGAAAAAAAAGTTAAGCCTGGAGGCCCGACATGCCGCAGGGACCGGTGGCGGGCCAGCCATTGAAATGGAGTACTGCCGATGGGAGGAAATGTTGCGGCCCAGCATCTCCGAGGTGGAAGTAGTCGGTATCGGAGGAATCGATACCGGGAACCTGCCACTCTCATCTGACGGTAAGCTTATTGAACAATAATTTCACATACAAATGTATTTCAAGGGACACTATACGCAAACATTTACTTTCATGATTGAGGTAGCGAATACAATTTGACAAAACATTCAAATGTACTTATATTACCTAATTTGATTCATTCTTGAGATATATTTTAATGAAGAAATAGCCATGCACACGGTGAAACAATCACAGGAGGCAGCTATATTCAGCTAACAATCAGCATCTTATAAGCATATTTAGATATGCTTTTCAGCAAAGAATATCCAGAGAATTAAGCGAATTAGATAAGAAAAGTACATTCGAAAGTTGATACAAAATGTATGCTTCTAAATCATGAAAGATAAAACATTGGGTTTCATGTGTTAAGGATCAGATTAATGCTATAACGTTGTTTACACGCATTCTATTACTTTGATCAGTATCTAGGCTATAGGTTAGGTGTGCATTTAAACAGACTGAAAAAAAAAGCAAAAACATTCACATTGACCACAGATATCACAAACACGGTTTAGAAAAAGCGGAAATAGTATTGATTGTTTGTTAGATTTCAAAGTGGATTAATGATTCTGCATTTGTAATTGTATCGTAAGCTAAGTCATTTAAACCTTTATTTGCAAATATGCTAATATATACATTTTTTTTTTTTTTTTTTTTTTTTTTTTTTTATATACAGAGTCTGGGGACGAGGCAGCACAGCCTCCTGCATCTCCCCGGGATGAGAGTGGTGGTGAGGAATTTCCACTTCGGAGGGAAGAGGCCCCCCGTGACGAACAGCGCACGGGAGATGATGAAGAGGCCGGAAGCACAGGAGGAACCCGCGGAACCCGCGGAACCCGAGGTCCCTCAAAGACCCGCACTCCGCCGTGCACGGGCACCCCGCCGTGCACGGGTTCAACATGCACAACAAGAGGAAATAGCGGAGGTGCGGGTTCTACTGGAGTACATAGACCAGATGCGTACCTCCCGGATAGAAAATATAGAAGGACGACACAGAATACTTGATGGCCAAAATCAGATTATTCAAGGACAAAATGAAATCATCAACATACTGAATCGAATAGAAGAATGCCAAACAAGAATATTTCAGCTTCATCAAGAAATGTTCACTTTTTTCCGGGAGGCGCATGCTGGTCTACCTCCTGTTGCTGTGCCTCTTGTTGCTGGGCCTCTTGCTGCTGGGCCATCTCCTCCTGCCGGCCCATCTCATCCTCCTCAGCCATCTACTCCTCCTCCTCAGCCATCTACTCCTCCTCCTCCTCAGCCATCTACTCATCCTCCTCAGCCATCTTCTCCTCCTCATCCATCTTCTCCTCCCCAGCCATCTACTCCTCACCTTGGTCGTCCCAGTACTCTTCCTTCCACTCCTCCCACAACAGCTCCAAGGAGGACTCTTCGGAGTCGGCAGTTGCCTCTCCCAGAGCCTCAGCCCCGTGGGAAGAGGGGAAGGAAGAGGAAGTAAGTATTTTTTTCATCTTCACTGCTTTTTTTAATTTAATGTGTAATGGATAGGTATGTGATGATGTGGTTTTCATACACTTGTGGACCACACTCTGTATATAATCGACTTCTATGGGACCGGGTCCATGGAGGCAGATTGTTTGCAGAGTGTGGGTTATAAGTGTGTGAAAACCACATCATCACATACCTATCCTTGTTCATGATATTGATTGGTTTCTGTGATGTGATGTCCAAACTGTTTCCCGAATCGCTAACTAAATTACCATAACAATTTTCCATGATGGCATATTACTGTTTGAATGCCAATAACACAGCTTAAAGGGACAGTCAGAAAATTATTGATTACAAAGAAAACACTGTATTACGCATTATAAAGTTGGAAACAACAAAACATGGAGAAATACATGTGTGACTTATGTGCTTACCCTTGTATCTATGACTATGAAAAATGACCACTTATTTGTTGTTCTGACATAACAACATTTTAGATATCAATGATCAATACATGGTCAATAATATGCTGTATGAGCACAAGGTTTTACATATACAAATGCTATCAAAATGCCCTCTAGTGCTCAAATTGTATAATGATTACAAGCACTCTTCAAGATCGAAGAAATGAGCACAGCAACCTCATAAGTTTAGATAGCAAATTTAAATAAACCCAGACAAATGTTCAATTGTTGAGAAACATTTGATATCCTTGATATTACAGAATTGACTTTTAGAATAATGACAAACATTATATATATATATATAAACATTATATATTTTCTAAACTGTCCCTTTAACAACATCTAACACATATTTTAAGCTTGTTGGTATATCTACATGTACTTTTTCAAATAAAAAAAATTTGAAATCACATTTATATTGACGTGTTAAATAAAGTCTATTTTCTTTAAGAGACATTATTGTGTTAATATTTTTTTGTTTAAATGATTTTTATTAACAAAAGGTGCATTGAAATATACACGGTAAAGGCACATTTCTTACATCAACATTAAAGTGACAATTCGTTAGAACAGCAACTTTCAATAATCAATGACCAATTTTTTTAAGAAAAAGTTTTGAGGATTAGATAAGGGAAGAGGTGAATCACACCAGGGAAGACCTGGGTGAAGGTATTCATGAAGAGGAGTATGATGAGGTGGGGGATGGGGAGTGGGGTAGGGTTTAGGGAGAAAGGTTTAAAAGAGAAGGATACAGAATTTTATCCCATCTGGTTTAATGCAAAATTTGAGTTTGAAGATTATAATTATGTCATGAAGGTTTCAAATACGGGGTGATATATGATTGTTACCGCTAGGGAAAAGTTGTGGAATAAGCCTAATAATTATGATCTTGGGGGCCCTGCTCCCATATAAACTGAATGTTAGTTATCATGTCTTGCTTACCTAGATAACAATGATGCATCTTTTCTAATGTGAGAATATGGCTGACTTCACATTGCCATTGAGCAACCGTAGGTATCTCTTGTGTTTTCCACAATCGAGGAATTAATCTTTTAGCACACGATAGCATTAATAAAAGTAGTTTTCTGCGATAAATACATGTGAGTTTAGGGATGTGGCTGAGGAGAATGATTTGTGGAGATAGCGTAATGTTAGTGCCCAAGATATTAGATATGTGTCTCTCTATTTGATTCCAGAAGTTATTTAGGAGGGGGCAGGACCACCAAATATGGATGATGTTACCCTCTTCTCCACATCTCCTCCAGCAACTGGAGGAGGCGGTAGGATATATAACTTTCAAGCGTTGTGGGGTTAAATACCAACGAGCTAAAATTTTGTAATTGAGTTCAGAAATGGTCAAGGACATGGAAGAGGAATGTGTATAGCGGAAGCATCGCCTCCAAGTTTCAGCGTCTAGGTCAATGAGGAGCTCGTCTGTCCATCTCTTTAAGTATGTTGGTTTTTTGTCAGGGAATGAGCCTCTGAGGATTTTGTACATCAAGGATAGATGCGCCTTACTTATTTTTGGGTTGACACATAGCTGTTCGAAAGCAGTTAAGGGTCTCAGAATCATATCTTTATGTGGACTATGTGTGATGGCGTGTCTAATCTGTAAGTAAGAGTACCAACAATGAAAGGGTGATCCTAGCTCTTCATTAAGTGTGATTCTGTCTTTCACATCTGAAGGGGTGGTTATTAAGTAGATAGGTAAAGCCGTAAGGATTTTGTTGGCAGGGGTATGTGTAAAGCGGCTATGTTTGAGAAATAAGTGGTATTGAAGTAGAGGGGTTAAGGGGGATATAATTGTGGATACACCTTTTGTATGTGTGAGTATATCGTCCCATATAGCCAAAGTGGTTTTAATGTAATCATTGAGTTGTATGATATGCGGTCTGGAGTCTTTGGGTATCCAAGGCAAGTCTCTCATATGGTCAACTCGTGATAAATAGCTTTCTATTTGTATCCAGATCTTTGAGGGGTTGGCATGATTCCATGCCACAACTCTGGCCAGATGTGCAGCTTTGTAGTAGTTAAGTAAATTAGGTACACCCAACCCTCCATCTTCCTTGCTCAAATACATAGTGTGTTGGGCTATTCTAGGTCGTTTGTATGACCAAATAAAGGAGTTAATCAATTTTTGCTGTTTACGGAGAAAGGGTTTCGGTATGGCCATGGGCAGGGTTTGAAAAAGATACAAATATTTAGGTAGTATCATCATTTTCACTGTGTTTATCCGTCCAAGCCAAGATAGATGTCCTTGTCTATGCCAGTTTTCTAGTAAGGTTTTAATGTTGTTCTGAAGGTTTATGAAATTGTCAGGAAATAGTTTATGTATATCTTTGGGAATCGTTAAGCCTAGGTATTTGAGTTTGTCGACTAATAGAAATTTTGTGTGTTGTGTTATACTGAGGATATCTTGAGGCGTCAGATTAAGTAGCATTATGCCCGACTTCTCCATGTTAATGGTGAAGTTGGAAATTTGTTTGTAGTCGTCTAGTATTCGTATGAGGGCCGGTATGGAAGTAGTTGGGGACGTCAATGTAAAGATCACGTCATCCGCAAACAAGAGGCATTTTTGGGTTATGTCTCCGAACTTGAGGCCCTGAATTTGATGGCAATTTCTGATTTGTAGTGCTAATACTTCGACTGTGAGGGCAAATAATAGGGGTGAAAGTGGGCAGCCCTGACGGGTTCCGTTGGAAATGGGGAAAGATTGAGAGATAGTGCTATTTACTTTAACTTTTGCACTCGGATTGCGGTAGAGTGCCTGTATTCTATTGACGAACAACTCGGAGAAGCCGAATTTTGACAGTGTGGACCACATAAATTGCCAGTCCACCCTGTCAAATGCTTTCTCAGCATCTGTGGATAGTAGGGTAAGTGGTGAACGGTCATTATGTGCGCATTGCAGTGAGTGGAGCAGTCTGGTTGTATTGTCCCTGGCTTCCCTTCCTTTAATGAAGCCCACCTGGTCAGGGTGGATAATATCAGGTAATATCAGATTCAAGCGATTGGCTAAAATTTTAGCGTATATTTTCATGTCTATATTTATAAGTGAGATAGGTCTATAATTGCTAACCGAATCTGTCGGTTTGCCTGGCTTAGGAATAACTGTGATCATAGCTTCTAGAAGGGAGCCAGGGAAAATGACACCCTGATCAATATCAGTATAGAGCGATAAAAGATGTGGGTTAAGCTGTTGTTGTAAAAGTTGGTAAAATTTCGTCGTGAAACCGTCAGGGCCTGGGGCTTTTCCGCTCGGTAATGATTTTATGACCATGCTAATGTCCTGAAGGGTGATGGGGGAATCTAGAAATTGCCTGTTTTCTTCTGTGATAGTAGGTGTATCGATAGTAGCTAGGTACGAATTTAAAAGTTCTTTCTTATTTTGGGATGGGTTATCTGCAATATTGTATAGCTTCCTATAATAAGAAACAAATGAGTTAACAATGCCTTCATTAGCATGAATGGTTTCACCGGTAGGTCGTCGAATTGTTCTAATGAAATTGGAGAGTCTCTGTTTTTTAAGAGATCTAGCAAGTAGACGTCCAGCCTTGTTGCTTTCTACAAAAAATTTAGATTTTGTGGTCAGTGCTCTCATATGGGCTTTTTGAACTAGAAATCTATTAAGGGCCTCTCTTGCTGCAGTCATATTATCGAGTTTAGAAGAAGAAGATGGGTCTAGCTTAAGTGCGGCTTCACAGGTCGTCAGATCATTAGTTAAGGAGGTGAATTGAGCAGTATGTAATTTGCGCTGAGTTGCGTTATGTTTTATTATGACCCCCCTTATGTAACATTTGTAGGCTTCCCAATTATTTGCGGATGACGTGTCTTCTGGTCTATTAAGGGCAAAGAATTCATCTGAGAATTTTTTAAGGTCGTCAACTATAGCTTGGTCAGTTAGTAGTTGGTCATTGAGTTTCCAGTTGTATGTAGTGTTAGGTTTACTAGCCCACTTAAAGCAAGTAGAAACCATACTGTGGTTGGACCAAGAAGTATGGGTTATTTTTGAGCTAACTAGGCCTGAGAGGAGAGTTTGATCACATAAAATGTAATCAAGCCTGGAGTATGTGTGCTGTGGGTGTGAAAAGAAAGTGTAATCCTGCATATCAGTGTGTACTATTCTCCAAGTATCAAACAAATTAATAGCTCGTAGGGCCATACAGTTGGATTTGAGGGTATTATTGCGCAAGTATGATTTCCCACTTGATGTGTCTAGAACTGGATTCATAGGGAAATTAAAATCTCCACCAACTATAATCGGGCCTTTGGCTGTATCTAGTATTAAGTTGGTTAGATGTTTAAAGAAGTGGGGGGTGGGTCTGTTTGGGGCATAAATATTTACCAGGGTAATAGGAGCGCCATAACACAATCCAATCAGAATTAAGATTCTACCCTCATTGTCTGAATGTTTTTGTATTAACTCGAAGGGGAGGTTGCGTCTAAATGAAATACTAACTCCATTTTTTCTATGTGTACCCGAGCTACAGAAATGTTGGTCGAAATATCTCTTGGATAGGATTGGCTCGTGATTTTTCTTAAAATGTGTCTCTTGGGTCATTATGATGTCAATTTTACGTTTATGAAAATCGTGGAACGCAATAGAGCGTTTTTCTGCTGATAAGAAACCTTTAACATTTTGTGTGGCTATGCGTAGAGACTCTGCTCTATGGCTTGGACGAAGAGTTGTCATAGTAACTGGTGTATGTGGTTTTGGAACAAATCTAAAAAGAGAAACCAGATGGGATGTTGGGTGAAGGGGTTAGTTGAGGGAACCTGTTGAGGTGGGACGAGAGGGTTGGTATTGGTGGAGTGAGTAACCAGGAGGGAACAAATATAGCAGGAAGGGATGAAAAGGGGGTAATGGTAATAAAAACAATATGAAAGCAAATAACAGTGATCAGTATAACAATAATTCTGTTAGCAATAAAATAGAATATTATTCCTGAGAGATCGTAGATATGAATGTAAAGTGGAGTTGTGATTTAAAATTTCGTTTTGGGAGCTATTGTTACAGGCCGGGTGTCAGTGCAATCAAAGGTAACATAATTATTATTTAGCGAGATGTAGTACTTCTTCAGCTATGAGGAATATCTGGGTTGTGGAGATTGTCTGATTCGAGATCTGCTATTAGTTTTTAGGGTGTTATACCTAATGATGATAAGATGGCACTAAGAGTGTCGTATGATAACGACTGAGCGGCTGTATAATATGTGATTATGTTTTGTAATATAGTTTGGAGATTCGGGTCTTATTGGGCAATCATTAAAGACCATAACTACAAAGTGGATAGTGTGATAAAGATCTTAACTACATCAGGTTGTGCCGCCTCTTTTGTCTATAGGTCTGTATTTATAGCTATAGGGAATTTGTATATGGGATGTGCAATCTGTATGTTGTGCAATATTGTCAAAGCAAAATCAACTATAAACAACAGCAATGAGTTAAACTCAATATAGAATCTAACAAAACATTAAATAAAAGGAATATAATGTCCTCATAACATGTCTGGGATATAGACTCCATCATATATAGCCCAGTGCCTTTTTCCATCCCCCTTGAGCATATATAAAAGGTGGATAAATGTCCTGGGTTCAGGCACAGATATTTCTTGTATACTTGGGAGAATGTGGGGAACATTTCAACAGTGAGAAAATAACATATACATAAAACCTGTGAAAAGAACATATGGTTATCTACAGATCCATAACTGAAGATCATTACAAAAAGGATATTGAGAGGTTCATCTTCAACATTCAGGATCAGCTATAAAGGACAAGCAAGGGAAATAAGCAAGTAGTGTTAGAACAACATGATAAGGTTACTCATCTGACAGAGTCCGTGTCCATGATATCAGTAATGTCCATGTTAGTGGAGGAGATTTGCCTTCTTTTATTCTGACTGGGGATGGAATCTGGACCTGGCCTTCTTTGAGGCAAAGAATTGGGAAGTCTGTTCTGTAGCTTGTGAGGGGAGTGAGGAATGTTCTCATCCGGTGTGGAGATATTCAGGATGTTGCAGAATCTACCGATGTCAGAAGGCGAAGAGCACTCTGTTTTTTTCCCATTTTTCATGACGATAACAGATGTAGGAAAGCCCCACCTATAAGGGATGTGAAGTGAACGAAGATGTGATGTCAAGGGCTGGAAATCTCGTCTCTTTTGTAGTGTCCTGAGGGATAAATCTTGGTAAATTTGTACTTTATGGTCCTGAAAGTGAATAACTTGTCTTTTCCTGGCAGCATTATATATCTCCTCTTTTTGTCTATAGTTCTGAAAATGTACTATAATGTCTCTTGGAGGAGAGTCTTCAGGGGGTTTTGGTCGGAGTGCCCTGTGAGCTCTATCCAGAGGGATTTCTGAATGCTCCAAAAGGTTGTCTCCTAATATGACAGTAAATAGAGCCTGAAGGTATTCTCGGATATCGTTGGTTGAGACTGATTCTGGTATCCCCCTAAAACGGAGATTCCCTCTCCTGGTACGATTTTCCAAATCGTCAATTTTGTCTTCTAATTCTGTGATGTGTTGGATTTGCCGTATCTGGTTAGTTGAGAGATTTGCCAATTTTTGTGCTACCACATACTCATGCTCTTCTAGGGTGTCGACCCTGTGGTTAAGATCATTAATTTCTTTTTTCAAGTCAGCACATTCGTTTTTGATACATGTTTTGACCTGTTCGATTAGGGCTGCTATGGCTTTGTAGGTTATTAGTGTGTCGTCATCTTGAGTCAGATTTGTGGTTGTAGTGTCATTAGTTATAGATGATCCATTATCTTGATCTTCTTCAATGGGAGCCATCTGGGGTTCCAATGATTTAGCTGTGGGTACTTGGTCTGTTTGTTTAAAAAAAGCGTGTACTGCGCCCTGATTAGTTTGTGATGATTTTTGTGGTTTATCTTGGCGGGTGTTCTTTCTTTGTGACATGGTATTGGAGGTTGGTGGTAGACTTTTACAATCTTCCTTAAAAAAAATCCCAATGCACAGTATCTCCCAGGGAATGTACCCACACAGGGTGTTAGCGGTAAAAAGGGAGCTGGTTATGACCTGTCACAATTGCGCTTGGTGGGAAACGGAGCAGGGGTATGTGCTGCAACTTGCTGTAAGAGATGTAATAATCCTGGTATTTGGTGACAGCAGTGATTTTTTATGTAGCCCCTGTGAGAGGATGTGTATACTCAGCTTTTAAAGCGCTCTGCGTAATCCTTTTTATTTTCTATGATCTGGGTAGAGAGTCCGTGTAGGCCGGGGTAAAGCAGCTAGTAAATTGCAAGTAAATTGCAAAATCATGCAAGCGGTTTCACAATTAAAGATTCCCTTGCTTGGATGTGCCTGTTTCAGGGATAATAGTAGCATGGATTAAGTTGAGCTGATGACCGGACAGGGTTTGGTAGTGGGTCTGTACTTCAACAGTTGGTACAATATTGCTCTCTGTAGCTTGAGCACGCAGAAAAGAAATTTACATATATATTAAAAGTGCGTCATTGAATTTTGTCTTGTAATCCAGATATAGATCTAACTCTTTTTGGTCCTATATATATATAGGGAGGCCATTAATAAAGGGTAACCACAGCTTTCAAGTGTCTTTTCAACTTAATAAAATTAGTAATATCCCAAAGTACAGAGGTAATGAGTGCTTGATATAGAAGTGCGTTGTATGAGCGGTTCCTAGTTTATCTGCGGTGGCATGTGAGCAGATGGATTAGGCCCTATTCAGCAGTGGTGTGGGTCTGGTGGTGGGATAAACCGCTGAGTCGTCTGTGCATACATTTGTAATAATGAGTGCCCGTCTGGGGCGGTAATAGGCCCGGGTCAGTGTGTATAGCGATAACGCCTTACCGGCTAATGTTAAGCTGGATCCGGTCTTGACAGATTGCGTAGTCAGTGATGTTGATACAGCCGGTGTCTTTAGGCATCCTGGTCTTAAGCGCCTTCTTTATCAGCTGCGTGTAGGGCTCCGGCACTTGCAGAGTTCCGCATTAAAACCCCCATGAGTAGTAGTGCCGCGGTGTTTGCTGCAGTGATGGCCGTAGGCCATTCGAGATTCTCCGGCCTCGTGCTAGATTAAGAGCTGATTTTTCAAGGATGGCTTCTTGGTTACTTATCACATCTGTATATCATTAAAGGATCACCATAAGTGCGGATATGATCGCTTTTTTAGTGAAAACACCCGGCCCGTGCACAGAGCTTCACTGAAGTGCGGCCATCATGGTCGGCTGCTCGCTCCGCCCCCCCTATTGTGTTAATATTTTATTGTAAAGACATTTTTATTTAACAATGAATATGGTTTAAAGTCCTTTTAGGAGTGGGGGGGGGGGTGAAAATATGCTAACAATAATATATTTGAAGATTAAACTATGTGGATCTCATACATGATACAAAAAACAACATTTGCATTCAAGGGACAGTATCCTATATTTTTAACATAACTGTATGTAATAGACACTACTACAAACAACAAGATTAACATATACTGATATCAATATTAAAAAGCTTCAAACACTTGAAAATAAAATAGGGTTAGCTATATTGAAAATATAGACGAAACCCCCATTACAACCGTAAAACAACACAATACCCCATCATTAACATATGAAAAGACCCTTTACACAAACTGGAGAAAGCTGGAGAATGTACTCACATGAAACTCAGAGGCTTTGCGAGGAGTAAGAAAATTACTTACATTTTCTTAGAACAGAAGAAAAAATAAACATATTGGTTAAACAATGGACTATCTAACTAGAGACAAAATCCAAGCTTTTGATTTATAATGTGAGTGTCTAATGAACCTTTAATAAAATATACAACGAAATTACATTTAGAAGAAGTCGGCATCATATATTTAGCATATGATAAAGATAAATGCATATTGATTACTTGATTCAAACACAATAGCGCTTATTTATTAATTAGATATATTCAACATTAAACACAACATTAATTTTTTCAGAAAAAGGAACATATTGTTGACAAACATATTAAACATGGACTGTAGAGATTTGCACTTGCCTAGAAATATCCTATGCATGAAAACATTTTTCGTTCGTTCGTTGATTCAACCAGACATACAGCAAAAGAGAATGTGGTGGTCTTTATCAGCTACGGGTCAACAATGTAACATGATGCAAATAATACATATTCGCAAGCTTTTTAAAATTGGATGCAGTCACAAACGTTTTTAACGTGCACAAATATTGCGGGACTACGTAATCCAATCAGACGTTTTTTTACCTTTACATGTGCCGTCTTAACATGGCGCTTCCTTGATCACGTAAGAACGCCATCCAATGAAAGGCACATTATTGATCACGTAAGAACGCCCAAAAAAAAAGGCGCATCCTTGATCGCGTCAAAACGCAATCCAATAAAAGGCATATTCCTGATCACGTAAGAACGTCAGTCAATACAAGGAATCATTGGACAGCCTGGCAGGTGACGTCTTAAGCAACATGGCGCATCCGAGATCGCTGAAAAACTGCAGACAATACAAGGACTCAGTGACAGCTTGGCATATCACTAAGAAACGTATTTATATTTTAGGAACTAGTATGTGTGTAGATTGCTATCTAGGAATGACAACAAATCCTGAATCATCTTTTCGGACTTGACTGTCCCTTGAACTATAGCTATGGTGTATATCTTTAACATTTAAAAGATACACATGAGAAATACATATGCCATTGATGTTTTAAGATATGTTTGGATTGTTGTTGAATAACAATAGTTATACATGTATTGATTAAACGTGTCATTTATTCAGGTTTAATTATTGTCAGCCTACCTATAGCCATATATGGGAGGAGATGTATTTTGTTAACATATTAGTTAACTAATATTCATCATCTAAATTATTTGCATTACACACAGAGATTTATTTGGTTACACTTTTACACTAATATAGATTTTAAAATGAAATACAGGTGCTGTCAACATTACAATAAGATTGTTTATTAATAAAATTATATGTCTTTGTTCTTGTAAAAAGGACAAAAACGCTTTACAAATGGAAATACATTCATTAACAATTGTGATCAACATCACTTAAAGGGACATTATTTTGTTTTTAAAAAGAGCATACACATAGTCAATACTATTTCAATAAAATGAAGACTTTACAGGGATTATATCATTTTATCAATACTCAGATCATTTGGTAAAGGTGCATCAATTCATGCAGACTTTCTAAATACACACATGGATCTGAACATTTAAATATACATATATACACAAATACCAATCTATATATACATATATAAAGAAATTACTCTGCTAATCATAATCAGGCAATGATAGAGCTAAGAGAAAATAATATAAAGACAAATAATAAGATTACATTGGAATGTTAATCTTAAAGTCATTTACTATTGTCTTACATATATGATTTCAGTATAACAAATATATTTGGTAGGTCCCTTTAAGGATCAACAACATAAACTAGAGCTTTCAAAAAATAACAGGAAGAATGAGGACAATTATTTGTGAAATAAAATGTATTTTATTAGTATGTAAGAAAACATACACAACGTTTATAAATAATCTTGTAAAAATAAGGAATATATGAGCCATATGACAAGGTAACACAGTGCATCACAGTCCATGAAGAGAGTTGCCAAGGGCCAGCATAGCCCCATTGGAGACATATGACAAGGTAACACAGTGCATCACAGTCCATGAAGAGAGTTGCCATGGGCCAGCATAGCCCCATTGGAGACATATGACAAGGTAAAAGAGTGCATCACAGTCCATGAAGAGAGTTGCCAAGGGCCAGCATAGCCCCATTGGAGACATATGACAAGGTAACACAGTGCATCACAGTCCATGAAGAGAGTTGCCAAGGGCCAGCATAGCCCCATTGGAGACATATGACAAGGTAACACAGTGCATCACAGTCCATGAAGAGAGTTGCCAAGGGCCAGCATAGCCCCATTGGAGACATATGACAAGGTAACACAGTGTATCACAGTCCATGAAGAGAGTTGCCAAGGGCCAGCATAGCCCCATTGGAGACATATGACAAGGTAACACAGTGCATCACAGTCCATGAAGAGAGTTGCCATGGGCCAGCATAGCCCCATTGGAGACATATGACAAGGTAAAAGAGTGCATCACAGTCCATGAAGAGAGTTGCCAAGGGCCAGCATAGCCCCATTGGAGACATATGACAAGGTAACACAGTGCATCACAGTCCA